>NW_025369180.1:0-2952 GCF_016433145.1 Gracilinanus agilis | reverse complement strand
AGATGCGACTGTGTGCTGGGCCGCGTGCCCTGGCCCTCGGGCAGGGGGGTGAGTGCTCGCCACATGGAGGGGAGAGGCTCTGGCCTCTTCTTCCTTTCTCTTTCCCGGGATTTCCAGAAAGCTCTCTAGTGGGCCAGAGGAGAGGGCAGGGGCCTGGAGGGAGGGAAAGGACTGGTCCAAGGGCATATGGAGTTCTAGCAGAAAGTGAGGTGATCTTTTCTTCCCATGCCCCCCACTGTCTGACTTGGAGTTCCCAAGAGGTCGGCGCCCCCCCAGGAACCTTGCCCTCAATCAACCGCCACTCCATATGGACCCTGTCGGCCCCCCGCCAGGCCTCCCTCTATTCGAACGCCGCCCCGCCACAAGCCACCAGCTGGTCCCGCTCAAGGAAGTAGAGCCGGGGGGGGGGGCCCACTCGGCTGGCCGCAAGGGGGGCAGCTGCCTCTGGGGGCAAGAGGGGAGCGGGATGAGATTCCCCAGAGTCGGGGCGGGCTGGGAACCAGCCGAGCCAGAGGAGGAACATTGCGGCGTGTTTGGCAAAGGGCGGACGGGCCTGCCAAGGGCCGCTCTCAGCTTGCAGTCCTGAAAGGCACCGCGCTCTGGGTGCCGCCCCCGGCCTGGCGCTCGTGGGCTTTGGGGCCCGGCAGGTCCAATTCTGTGGCCTAGGACTCATGGCTTGCAGCAGCAGGGAAAGTCCAAAGGCCCAGCTCTTCTGCCCCCCCCCAGGGCCTCTGTTTCTAATGAGGGGGTAGAAGAGGCAGCCTCTGAGGCCCCTCCCTTTTCTTCCTTCTTCTGTGGAAGGCCCGCCTCTTCCTCAGTCAATGGAGATGGAGGCAGGCCGTTGAGGCCTAGGAGAGCCCCAGTTGCAGGGTGCCCCCACGACAGCCCGGTCAGAGGTGGTGCTGCTTGGGCTGCAGGGGCGGCGGTGGCACCAACTAACTAGCTAGACAGCCTGGGCCTCAGTTTCCCCACCTGGAATCTTTGGTCTCTGCTAACCCCTGTGTGCCCCTTCTCCCAGGCTAAGGTGAGCAGAGCGCCAGAAGTCTGAGGAATCCTTCTGGTTATCTCCAAGGCGTGCCGCCGCTCGCTGCTGGGGAGCCGACTGCAACTGGGGCTTCTCCCCGCATTATTCCTCGCCCCGCCTGCAGCTCTGCCCAGGGACCCTTCTTCTCCAGGGCAGGCGGTGGGTGGGGGCTCCCTTTCCTCCCCAGCTATGGTGGTGCTGACCGACCCACTGACCAACCGGAGGAGCAGGGAGGGTTCGGGTCCAACTTCTGCCTGGGCTGCTTTCCACAGTTGGATCCAAATTTAATTTTCCAGCTGAGACCCAGAAAGAAGGGACTTGCTCAAGGTCACGCAGCAGCTGGCCTCCTCAGTAGCCGGCCCCACCTTTCCTGGAGGGCTCCAAGCTCCTGCCCCAGGCCGGGCCCCCTCCCTGCCCGCTCTGCTTCCCCACTCCTCACCCCACCAAGGTAGCAGTGGGGAGCTCTCAGCAAACAGTAGCCACTGAGGCAAAAGGGAGGCCCGGGCAGACGCCGCTTACCCACCCTCTGTGCCCAGCCCTCTGCCTGGCTCTGTGGGGACGCGAACATGGCAGAGCTATGGGGAGGGGGCAGGCGGGGGATCTAGGCAGCTGCCGCTGGAATGTGCCAGACACATGGTTCCGATTTCGCCTCTTCTTTTCCGCCTCCCATATCTGGCCTCCCCTCCCCCTCCTCCTCCCCAGCAGAGTCCAAGGAGAAGAAACAAGAGATTGTGTCTAGCTCCGTGAGCCCTGTCTGGTCTGTCTGGCCCCTGCAGGAGAGAAAAGTGAACAGACGGCCCTACAGAAGGGCCCCGGGCGTGGGGGGGGATCCAAATGCTGCCACTATTGCCCTTGGGGTGTGGACAGAGCCAGAGGAAGGCCAGAGTCCGGGGGGGGGGGGCTATCCAGAGGCTCCCCTGGCTCGGGTCATGGACCAGAGCTCAGAGAGAGCTTACCGGCCCTCTTTTTACAGAGAAGGCCACTGAGGCTCGGAGATGGGAAGTCCCTGGGCCGGAGAAGGGCCGGGACTCCTCTGCTTCCAAAGCCAGGGCTCTCTGCTCATTATTCCTCAACACGAATCCCAGTGAAACGGAGGCTGTGTACGCCAATGGATGGGCCGACCGCTCCCACAAGGCCTTGTTCCCTTGAGCGGAGGTCAGACGAACAGGTGCTAAATCCCCGTCTCTGAGCTGCGTGTCCCCAGTGCCGAGGGTGGAGGTGTGGGCTGCTCGTACCTTTAGCTGCGGGCAGGCGGCTGCATGCAGACCTGGAGCTCCCCGTGCCCATGGTCGCATGAAACGGGACGTTGGCATCCCCGATGGAGAATGGAAAGGCCCCTTGGGAGCCAGAGGGAGGCACGACACAGCGCTCGTGAATGGCAAGGGCAAGACTGGAACCCAGGGCCTCTGGCCCCACCCAAAGGCAGCACTCCCGCCCGTCTAGTATCATCCACATGCGGTCAAAAGGCAGGGGAGGAAGACACGGGCTCTTTGGGGGCCTAAACCCGTGGCCCGGGCAGCCATGGTCGGAGCAGGGCATCCCTGTGGGCTCCCCATTCTGTGGGTTGGGGAAAGGCATCTCGGCGGTGTCCCCGGTCCCAAGCCCTCTACCTGCTCTCCCCAGGGATTCCGTTCTGGGATGGGCAGCCCAGGGTGGAGCCTGCTGCCCTGGTGAGGTTCCAGGGGATCTGCCGTAGTCACCCTGAGGCGGCATTGCCCCTTCCCTCTGTCTCTCCCTGGCTCCTCCCCCACCACCTGCACACATGCCCGGGTTTCCTCCATTCCCTCCATGGGCCTCTCTCTCCTCCCACTGTATCTGTCTATCCATCCGTCCATCTTTGATGGCTGACTCCACTTCCTGCCTTCACATCGTCTTCTTAACCCTTTACAGTCCAGCTTCCAACCTCATCGGTTCACCCAAACTGCCCT
>NW_025369179.1:0-1687 GCF_016433145.1 Gracilinanus agilis | reverse complement strand
TATATATATATATATCTCCCCACCCCCCTTTTTTCTCTGACCTTCACACCAAATGACCAGTCCTTCCCACTGGATCATTGAATCTTTGTGATTTCAGATTTCATCTGGTTTTCCATCTGTTCTAGAGTTCTTCGCTAGTTTAAAGGAGTGATTCCTAATTGGGGTATTCATTGTTCCCTCAGTTCTGTAAGGTGGTCAGCTACCTAAATCTTTTAAAAACCAAGTTGACCAAAGCTACTTCAAGAAAACTTCCCAGACCTTCCCCTAAGGATGAAGACCTTTACCCATACCCATAGGCCTCACACTCAACTTTACTTGAATCTCAATTGTATGCTAGGCATTATGTTCATTTCTGCAAGTCTCTTTCTGCTTGCATTACTACTCAAGGAACTCATCTCAATTTGGTATCTCCCAACACAAAACACAGGATCTCAAAGATATAAAAACCAAGCTTGGGGGTAGCAGGGTTGCTCAATGGATTGAGTGCCAGGCCTTGGGACGTTAGGTCCTAGGTTCAAATCTGGCCTCAGAGACTTCCCAGCTGTGTGACCCTGGACAAGTCACTTGACCCCCATTGCCTACCCTTACCACACTTCTGCCTTGGAACCAATACCCAGTATTGACTCCAAGAGGGAAGGGTTTAAAAAAAAATACAAGCTAAAATTTTCATCACAGAGCTCCAAATCAAATGATTTTGCAGGCCACATAACCATCTCCACTCCCCACCCCCCTCTTTTTTGCCACAAGAGGAAGCATTTAAGACTAGAAAGGTATCTCACACCTATTCATACAGGAACATTTAATGTCAGGACTAAGGAGAGATGGATTCAGATGGATTTATGCTCTATTTGTCCCAAGTTGAGGAGGGATTTTTTTTTTAAGTCGTGACTTTCATTTTATGCACCAGAAGAAGCAAGTTATATCACCAAGGTAGGAAATACAGCTTCTTTCTGGACTCTGGCATTAATTCTAAAGTAGCCTTCCTCCTTCAGCAGCCTACCAAAAAACGAATGAATAGTCTCTGGGGGCCCAGGGAGGTGGCTTTTTAACAGAGAAAAGAAATTCATGTTTCAATGAAATTGTTGGGAAAACCCACTTTTATTTTCCTTCCAGCTTTCTGAATAACCAAAGGCCCATTTAATCATCCAGGGAGCCCAAAGCCCTCATTGTCATGTCTTACCACCAACTAGACTTTTCAGCCTCAGGAGTAGGAGGCACACTGAGCCTCGGGGGTTTTTAAACTAGACTCCTGGCCCTTTGGGTAAATTGTTTAAAAGGTTAATTTTTCCAACGAGGGTAAAGTTTACTAAGTACCATTCTTGCCCCAATGATTTTTCTTTCTTTTTTTTTTTTTTTGGCGGGTCACGAAGCCAAGCATGCTTCGGTTTCCAGCAGGGAGAGATGCTAAGCTAGGAAGGAAATGCAATTCTCAAGCCCTGGATGCTGGTACAGAAAAACAACTCCGTCAGCGCGGCCTCTGTCTTGGGCCTCCCCGGACTAACCCGCTCAGCCTGGCCGCTCCCCGAGGGCAGCAGCCAGCAGGCGCTGGAAGCGTTCTCAGGCTCCAAGCAGGCCCGGAACAATGAGGGCAGCGGGCATTAATTAGGCGCCTACTTTGTACCACCATCATCACCCCCACCCCCACCCCCGGCGCGGGCTCCCACAAACGTCACTCCCGGGGCTCGCC
>NW_025369178.1:0-8264 GCF_016433145.1 Gracilinanus agilis | reverse complement strand
GTGAATGGGATGAACTCACCCATAAAACAGAATCAAATAGCAGAGTGGATGAGAAACCAAAATCCTACCATATGTTGTCTAAAAGAAACACACAGGAGGCAGGTAAACACACACAGGGTAAAGGTAAAAGGCTGGAGCAAAATCTATTGGGCATCAACTGAGAAAAAGAAGGCAGGAGTTGAAATTATGATATCTGAGAAAGCTAAAGTAAAAATAGATCTGATTGAAAGAGATAAGGAAGGTAATTACATCCTCATAAAAGTTGCCTTTTATCAAAAAAAACAACTGTGATATGGAATAATTCTATTTATTCTATCAGAAGTTTTCTTTTTTATTGGTTTTTTCTGATCATTTTATCACTCAAGCTTAGCTCCCACCCAAGGTTTAGTAGGTTGCTGACCTCTAACAGGTATTCATTCTCTTACTCCACTCTAAGTACCATATTTAAATACATCCATTTTATTAGCCTCAGGAGTCTCAATCACATGAGCCCATCATAGCCTAATAGAAGGAAATCATGAACAAATAAATCAAGCACTATCCATTCCCATTTTACTAGGACTATATTTTACAATCCTACAAGCCATAGAATACTATGAAGCCTCATTCACAATCTCAACTTTTTGTAGCCACAGGAATACATGGCCTCCATGTAATTATGGGATCAATATTTCTAATTGTATGTCTATTTCACCAATTCTATTTTCACTTTGCCTCTACACACCATTTTGGTTTTGAAGCATCTGCTTGATACTAACATTTTGTAGATATTGTATGACTGTTTCTATATATTTACTGATGAGGTTCATATTTTTTTAGTATAATTAGCTCTACTACTTTCCAATCATTAAGTTCTGGGTAAAACCAGGGAAAAATAATTAACATTATTATCCTAACGATTAACTCACTTCTAACAACCATTGTAATTATAATCACCTTCTGAGGGAGCAGGCTGGGTAGCTCAGTGGATTGAGAGTCAGGCCTAGAGATGGGAAGTCCTAGGTTCAAATCTAGCCTCTGACACTTCCTAGCTGTGTAACCCTGGGCAAGTCACTTAACCCCCATTGCCTAGCCCTTACCACTCTTCTGCCTTGGAGCCAATACACAGTATTGATTCCAAGACGGAAGGTAAGGGTTTAAAAAAATACAATGCAGTAATCACCTTCTGACTTCCTTAATTATATCTATACTTAGAAAAATCAAGCCCATATGAATGTGGATTTAATCCTTTAGGATTGGTACAATTACCATTTTCCATAAAATTTTTTCTAGTAGCAATTACATATCTATTTGACTTAGAAATTGCACTTCTACTCCCCCTACCATGAGCAATTCAACTACTCACCCCATATATTATATTAATAATAACCTATTGCTTAATTATATTACTAACAGCAGGTCTAGCTTACGAATGAATCCAGAAGGGTCTAGAATGAACCAAATAGGTATTTAATCTAATTAAGATGTTTGACTTCGACTCAATCAATCATGGTTTAAATCAATGAACACCTTATAGCACCAATCAATTTAAATATAAATATAGCCTTTATACTTGCTCTCATAGGAATGTTAAATTACAATGGAAACTTAATGTGACAATAAAATAATTTATATTCCTATATGGAAAAATGTTATGTGTAACTCTAAAAAATTATATTCACTATTTTAGTAATTAGAAGAATTATTCATAGGGAGAGGTTGAGGTATTAAGTGGTATAAGAAGATATGCAAAAAAGAAAAGGGGGGGAATAGAAGATGGCACCAAGAGAAACTTGAAGGAACAAGAAAAAGAGGATAATCTATACAACACAAAGAGGCACATGGGAAGGGGAGAAGATAAATCCTATTATAAGAAGAAGAAGAAGAGAGTGTTAATAAGTAATACTTAAACCTTACTCTCAGTGGAATCAATTCTGAGAGGGAAGAGCAGCTAGATCCATTGGGATATTGAATTCTATATTACCCCACAGCAAAAGTCAGAAGGGAAAAACTAAGGGGGTTAGTGAGGTGGGAAGTTGAAAAAAGGAGGGAAAGAGAGGGGGGAGGGAATTTAATAGACCCTAAAAAATAATAAGAGGGGAACAAAAAGGGAGGGGACGGAAAGGGAAGTAAACTAAGGTTGGGGATAAGGGGGACTGATTAAAAGCAAACCACTGGTTTAAAAGTAAATAGTGAAAGCAGAAAGGGCAGAACTAGGAGAGGATATCAAAATGTTGGGGAATACACAGGTGACAATCATAACTCTGAATGTGAATGGGATGAATTCGCCCATAAAATGGAAGCAAATAGCAGAGTGGATTAGAAAACAAAATCCTATCATACCTTGTCTACAAGAAACACACATGAGGCAGGTAGACATACACAGGTTAAAGGTAAAAAGGTTGAAGCAAAATCTATTGGGCTTCAATGGAGAAGAAGAAGGCAGGAGTTGCAATCCTGATATCTGACAAAGCCAAAGTAAAAATAGATCTGATGAAAAGAGATAGGAAAGGTAATTACATCCTGATAAAATGCAGTATAGACAATGAGGAAATATCAGTATTCAACATGTATGCATCAAATGGTATAGCATCCAAATTTCTAAAGGAGAAACTGGCAGAGCTCAAGGAGGAAATAGATAACAAAACTATATTAGTAGCATACCTGAACCTTCCTCTATCAAATCTAGATAAACCAAACCAAAAAATAAATAAAAAAGAGGTAAGAGAGGTGAATGAAATCCTAGAAAAATTAGACTTAATAGATATGTGGAGAAAAATAAACAGGGACAAAAAGGAATACACCTTCTTTTCAGCAGCACATGTTACATTCACAAAGATTGACCATATACTAGGGCACAGAAACACATCAAACAAATGCAAAAGAGCAGAAATAATAAACGCAACCTTTTCAGATCATATTGCAATAAAAATAACAATTAGTAAGGGTACATGGATAGGCAAATCAAAAATTAATTAGAAATTAAATAATATGATACTCCAAAATCAGTTTCTTAAAAAACAAATCATGGAAACAATTAATAAGGTCATTGAAGAAAATGACAACAATGAGACATCTTACCAAAATCTGTGGGATGCAGCCAAAGCAGTACTCAGGGGGAAATTTATATCTTTGAGTACATATATTAGCAAATTAGGGAGGGTAAAGATCAATTAATTGGGCATGCAAATCAAAAACCTAGAAAGTGAACAGATAAAAATGTCCAGATGAAAACTAAATTAGATATCATAAAAATTAAAGGAGAAACTAATAAAATTAAATGTAAAAGAACTATTGAATTAATAAATAAGACTAGAAGCTGGTACTTTGAAAAAACAAAATTGGTCAATCTAATAAAAAAAGGAAAGAAGAAAATCAAATTAACAGTATCAAAGATGAAAAGGGAGATCCTCACCTCTAATGAAGAGGAAATTAAGGCAATCATTAAAAACTATTTTGCCCAATTACATGGCAATCTAGATGATATGGATGAATATTTACAAAAATATAAATTGCCTAGAGTAACATAAGAAGAAAAAGAATACTTAAATAATCCCATATCAGAAAAAGAAATTGAACAAGCAATCAAAGAACTCCCTAAGGGAAAAAAAAACCCAGGGCCTGATTGATTCACAAGTGAATTCTATCAAACATTTAAAGAACAACTAATCCCAATACTACACTCCATGTTATGTTAATTAAACCTGTGGCAGTGATGAGGTTATAGAGAGGGTAGACAGAAAAGAGGGTATAAAGCAGAAATTTGGGGAATACCCCCAAACAGGAGTGGCATACTATGGATGATGAGTCAGCAAAGGACCCTAAGGAGGAGCAGTCGAGACAGGAAGGAGAAACAGGGAATCACATCATGAAAATCCAGAGAGGAGAATAGTATCTAGAAGGGGAGGGTAGTCAGCAGATAGAGGTTGAGAAGGGATCATCACATTTAGTATTTGAGAGATCAATGTAACTTTGGAGAAAACTGTTTCAGTTGAGGAATGAGGATGGTGGCCAGACTGAAAAGGGATGAGGAGTGAATGTGAAGACAGGAAGCAGGGGTAGCAAATGTAGTCAAATGATTTTCAAGGCCTTGAGCACAGAAAGGAAGGAGACATATAGGATGATAGTTTGAGGGGATGGTAGAGGAGAAGCAGGGACATTTAAGGATAGGGAGGCTTGGGCATGTTTGAAGGAAGAAAGGAAACAATGGCTAGGTAGGAGATGAAGATTCAAAAAAGAACAAGCCTCAATTTTTTCAGAAAACTAAGAGGCTTAGCTGAAGGGAATAGAAGATTTGAGGAAGGAAGAAAAGGTTTGCAACTTCTGTGAGGCATGAAAAAGGGAATCAAGTAGGAAAGAATAAAAGGATGGCCTTATTGAGCAGTGAGCCAGTTGAGACTGGGTAACATGCACTTGTAATGTGTCCAGGCAGTCATCACAGTTGTATAAGACTTCCTTCAGCTTTATTCAGCATCTCCACATCTGGCATGGTCTTGAGGGATCTCGTTATCCTGGTCACCCATTTCTGGACCCTCTCCAGTCTGCCAATGCTTTTAATAATGCTGTGCCTCACAGTAATGCACCCAATCTAAAATATTTTACATTAAAATTGAAAAGGCAAACTGAAAAAAAAGTAGAACCAAGCCTTGTTATAAGCCTCAATAAAGGATCCAGGGAATTAATGACCTGTGAGGTTACTTTCTGTGTGAGAATCAATACAAAGCATTGGTTCCAAGGCAGAGGAGCACCAAGGGCTAGTCAACAGGAGTTAAGTGACTTGTTCAGGGTCACAAAGCTAGAAAGTATCTTGCACCCAAGACCTCACATCTCTAGGCCTGTCAATCCACTGAGCCACCTGGATGGCCCTATGTGCTTATTTTTTAAAGTGTGCATGTGTAAAATAGATTAGGGTTTTTCTGGGTATACATAACTCATATTCCTATAGTACTTAATGTCTGCAAAGCACCTTTCCTCATGGCTATGAGACAGATAACATAGATCTTTGACTCATTTCAGAGAATAGACTTGGAATGAACTTCAGAGACCATTTAGTCCAAAAACGCACATATTACTTTAAAAAGGAAAAAGATCAGCATTAAAACTAAGAATCATTCATTAGTATTTTCAAGAAATACCAACAGGTATTAAACTGATTTACCAAAAGTCAGAAAGAAATAAAGTAATTCAATTCAGATTAAAACCAACCAGGATAGTTTCCAAATTTAGAAATTTGTTTGAAAGAATGGAACTTTGGACCTCAAAGGGACCTGAGAGGTTATCTAGAACAAACCATAGATAGAATATAAATGGCTCTTACAAAGGTTCTTGACACATGGGATCCAGTTACCACTTAAAAGTCTTCAATGGCAAGAAACTCCATTTCACTTTTGGAAAAGCCTCAATTTTGGAGAACTCTTTCCTTATTGAAGTGACAATCTGCTTCAGTGAAACTCCTACCCATTGATTTTATTTCTGGCTATAAATGGTTAGTAATCCATGCACCAGGAGATCTGAATCCAAACCCCATAGTGTGTCAGGACACATCATTTATCCTTAGCTCCTCCCAGGGAAAAATAATTCATGTCCCTCCTACAAAGTTCTACTTGTTTCTTGTCTCCCACTAAGAAGCCTTGAACAAGGCTTTAGAGAAAAGACATGGCACTGTCAGTATTTTTGCATCTAGACTTCCTTTAGTGCATTAGTGTCAAATTCTAATAGAAAGGGGGACCATTAACTCATATGTAAGGATACTTGAGGACTACATATTGACTTAGAAAATCACTTGTAAGCTATGTTTCCCTGCCTTTCTATTTGTCTTGTTAAATATTTCCAATTACATTTTAGTTGGCTCAGTTCACAATCAGGAGTACTGTGGGCCACAAGGCTAATAAACACCACCACTTTAGGGTATAAAAATATCTCCCTTAATGAGAGGTACCATAAATATTGGGATCAATGTCCTACATGTCGCCATACCTTTTTTCATCAGTGGGACTCACAGCGTAGGAGGCTGAGGCTCTACCCTAGTTGCACATACTAGGGATTTCACTGTGGCAGGAGGACCACTGTGTGATATACTGAACCAAACTGGGGAGTCAGAGAAATTTTGTTCCACTCATAGCTCCTGTTACTATCTCTGAGGTCTTTAGTAAGTTAAATAACCTCTAAGGGCTGGTTTCCTCATTTATAAAATGACAACAAGGTGAACTAGATGACTTCTGATGCCCCTTCTACATCTATGATTCTATGACTGTAGGTTACCACTATCTCTTGGTTGTGTATATTAGAGACATCATGGAATATTTGTGGCATCTAACACAAAAAAGTATCAGTAAAAAATTTTAAGAAGAAGAATGGACCATTGGATTGCTGATGTCTACCTAAGTCTGTCTACTAATAAAAATCTCCAACACTTAAGCCTTTACATAAGTTACTTTTAATCACCTTCTAATTCAAAAGTAAGTACATGTCAGTTGATCAATCCATCAAGCTAACATATGGACAAAATGAAAGATGTTTCAAAAACCATTCTCATCACAGCTTCCCATTCTAAATTACAGTATGTTGAGAACATCATAAAGATAAAAACAGAAGGAAGCTCCATACTCTGAAAAAAAATTAAAGTATCTACTTATTGCAAAAAAATTATGGCTTTTGCCTCCAACATCCATAGTAATCACAGCCTTCCAAATGTTTTGCTAGCCTAAGATGGTAAAGACAGCAAAAGAGACTGGTAGAAAGCTCCACTGATCTTTTAGCAATTTTTTAAAAACAGCAGTTAAATTAAAAAAGCAGGCTCAGTAATTACTGAAGCTACGTTAAAAAGGAAGCCTCCAAAGGATATTTTAAAGGACAGCATCTGTCCTAAATAACATTAATCCCCAAAGTGGCAAATGGAAATAAGACAATAAGATAGGACCCCCTGCCCCTCAAGCCCAATTTCCTCATCCATGGTTTCCAGTAACCAAACAAGTAGGAAATGGCACAGATGAATCAGAAAGCTCTATTGTCTAATCAGTGACTAGAACAGAAACTTCCTTAGACAAAAATGTTAAAGCTCAGAAAACATGAACGGAGAATAAAATTACTTTAAAAACTTTCTTACTAACCCCCTTGTAGTCCTGATGCAAGTTGTAGGCATTCTCTATGCCATGTGCTCAATCTCCATAGAGTTTCTACAACAGGTTTTAAAAAAATTTTGCCTTTGATTGAATCATAAGGTGTTATCAGGCCATAAAGTTATCTTGAGAAGGTATCCAAAATAGAGTAGTAGAGACCAACCCACAAACCTTGGAGATAAAAGGAGATAATGTCAGAGCATAAGAGCTGTCCAAAGGAAAAAGAACTAAGGAGAAAAGAATTTCCAGAATAAAGAGAAGGAAACTGAGTGAGACTCAGACAATGAGGGCAATCAAAATCAAAATCCTAATAAGTTATTCCAATCCAACATCACATGGTGCAGAAATACAATCATATTCCTTAAGTCTAAGATTACAGGGCTCTTGGGTAATATACAAAGTACTGTTAGTATACACCAAAAAGATACAAGGATATACACATCAAATCAGCTACACTGCCACCCAATTTCATGGCTATCTATGCTGGTCCCTGAGAAGCAAAGCAGCAAATTAAGTGGCATATTCCAGAAATATTAGCCCTGTGTGCTTAACTACAGGCCAGATATGAGTGCAGAAGTAGCACTGTTTTATACTCGGGGTGACTGGGAGCTGATGCCTTTTCCAAATGCACCAACCTTGGGTAAAAAACAAAGTCCAAGCACCTTTTGAATCTATCAGTCATGAGTAAACTAGATAAGGAGGAACATAGGGGTTAGAAGAATTTCTTTCAACATTGCAGGCGCTGTAGGCATGAATCTATTGATCATTCTAGATGTACCCTCCTCCCAACAGGGCACAATGCTCCATCTGGTCAGACTACATTTTTTTACCTTTTATGGGTGCAGCCATTGAAGCCCCTCTCAAATATACTGCATTACTATTTAATCTACCTACTCACCCCCATGAACAATAAACATAAAATCACACTAGCGTAGGATCTCCTAATAAAATCCAAAAGATACAAAGAACAATATGCCAGAGGAATTAGTAGTCATTTTCCTTTGGTATATCCAGGGAAGAGGTCCGCCATATTTAAGACTTCTAAGGTGTACTTGAGTCATTGATGTCCAGTACATCCTTGGTCACAATCCTTATTTTCTGTCATTGGCTGGAAGAATGGTCTTAAATTGTCTTTAGGCAGGTAGTGATATTATCTAGGGGAAAAGG
>NW_025369177.1:0-1606 GCF_016433145.1 Gracilinanus agilis | reverse complement strand
GTAGAAGAGGAATAAAAAAATGGGATAGTGGGAAGGGGAGTAATATAAGAGAGGGACAGGCTTGTGAGTGATTAAAAGATCCTTTAGAGAAGGAGAAGGGAAATAAGAAGGAGGTAGTGGGAAGGGGGGTAACATAAAGGAATGGGAAGGGAAGGGAATGATTAAAAGCAAAACACTAGAGTAGAGAGAAAGAATGAAAGGAGAAAGGTGAGGATTTAAATAGAAAATCAAAATGGAGGAGAATATACAGATGGTAATCATAACTGTGAATGTAAATGGAATGAACTCACCTGTAAAAGAGAAGCAGATAGAAGAATGGATTCAAAAACAGAATGTTGTTTATAAGAAACACATTTGAGGCAGGTAGACACACACAGAGTAAAGATAAGAGGCTAGAGAAGAATCTCTTGGGCTTCAACTGAGTCAAATAAGTCAGAAGTGGCAATCATGATTTCAGCAAGGCTAAATCAAAAATTCATTTGATTAAAAGAGATAAGGAAAAAAATTACATCTTCATAAAAGGCAGTATAGACAATGAAAATATATCAGTATTCCACATATATGTACCAAATGGCATAGCATCCAGATTTTTAAAGGAGAAATTAAAGGAGTTTAAGGAGGTATATAATAAAACCATACTAGCAGGAGACTTTAACTTTCCCCTATCAGAATTAGATAAATTGAACCATAAAGCAAATGAGAAAGAAGTAACAGAAGTGAATGAAATTTTAGAGTAATTAGAGTTAATAGACATCTGAAGAAAATTGAACAGGGATAAAAAGGAATATGCCCTCTTTTCAGCAGCACCTGGTACTTATACAAAGACTGACCATTTACATAGGCATAAAAACATCAAAATCTAATTCAAAGAAGCAGAAAAAAAGAAATGCCACCTTTTTAGATCATAATGTAATCAATAAATGTTCACAGAAAGGCAAGTTAAAAATTAATTAGTGACATAATAATCTAATTCTTCAAAACTAGTGGTTTGAAGAACAAATCATAGAAATAATCACTGATTTCATTGAAAAGAATTACAATGGGGAGACAACATATCAAAATTTATGAGATATAGCCAAAGTAGTACTCAGGGGAAAATGTATATCTCTGAGTGCTTATACAATGGAATAGGGGGAAATAAAATAATTGAATTGGGTATGGAAATAAAAAAAATGAGAAGAATAAAAAATGAAAAATCCCTAGTTAAAGACTACATTGGAAATCCTAAAAATCAAACGAGAAATTAACAAAAATAAAAGTAAAAAAAATGTTTGAACTAATAAATAAGACTAGGAGCTGGTTCTATTAAAAAAAAAACAAGTAAAATAGATAAAGTATTGGTTAATTTTATTAAAAAAGAAAGAAGAAATTTAAATCACGGTAGCAAAAAATTTAAAAAAAAGGTCATTTCACCTCTAATGAAGAGGAAATTATTAGGAGCTATTTTGCCCAATTACATGATAATAAATCTGACAATATAGGTGAAATGGATAGCTACAAAAATTTAAATTGCCTACATTAACAAAAGTGGAAGTAGAATGCTTACATAATCTCACATCAGAAAAAAAATGGAATAAGCCATCAATGAAATCCCCAGGGGGAAAAA
>NW_025369176.1:0-3506 GCF_016433145.1 Gracilinanus agilis | reverse complement strand
TAGACCATCATATCATCTGCAAAGAGTGATAGCCTAGTCTCCTCATTGCCTATTTTGATTTGATACCTTCAATTTCTTTTTCTTCTCTAATTGCAACTGCTAGTGTTTCTAGTACTATGTTGAATAATAGAGGTGATAATGGGCATCCTTGTTTTACTCCTGATCTTATTGGGAAGACTTCTAATTTATCCCCATTGCATAGGATGTTTGTTGATGGTTTTAGGTATATACTGTTTATTATTTTTAGGAAAGGTCCTTCTATTCCTATACTTTTCAGTGTTTTCAATAGGAATGGATGCTGTATTTTGTCAAAGGCTTTTTCAGCATCTATTGAAATAATCATGTGATTTTTGTTTGTTAGACTGTTGATATGGTCAATTATGTGGATGGTTTTCCTAATGTTGAACCATCCTTGCATTCTTGGTATAAATCCCACCTGATCATGGTGGATGATCTTCTTAATTACTTGCTGAAGTCTCTTTGCTAATATTCTATTTAAGATTTTTCCATCTATGTTCATTAGGGAGATTGGACTATAGTTTTCTTTCTCTGTTTTTGGTCTTCCTGGCTTTGGAATCAGTACCATATTTGTGTCATAAAAGGAATTTGGTAGGACTCCTTCTTTGCTTATCATATCAAATAATTTGAATAGTATTGGGATTAGTTGCTCTTTGAATGTCTGATAGAATTTACTTGTGAATCCATCAGGCCCTGGTGATTTTTTCTTAGGGAGTTCTTTGATGGCTTGTTCAATTTCTATTTCTGATATGGGATTATTTAGGTATTCTATTTCGTCTGCTGTTAATCTAGGCAATTTATATTTTTATAAATATTCATCCATATCTCCTAGATTGTTATATTTGTTGCCATATAATTGGGCGAAATAGTTCTTAATGATTGCCTTAATTTCCCCTTCATTAGAGGTGAGGTCTCCCTTTTAATCTCTAATACTGTCGATTTGGTTTTCTTCTTTCCTTTTTCTTATTAGATTGACCAGTACTTTGTCTATTTTATCTGTTTTTTTCAAAATACCAGCTTCTAGTCTTATTTATTAATTCAATAGTTCTTTTACTTTCGATTTTATTAATTTCTCCCTTAATTTTTAGTATTTCTAATTTAGTTTTCATCTGGGGGTTTTTTATTTGCTCGCTTTCTAATTTTTTGAGTTGCATACCCAATTCATTAATCTCTGCCCTCCTTAATTTGTTAATATATGCACTCAAGGATATAAATTTCCCCCTGAGTACTGCCTTGGCTGCATCCCACAGAGTTTGGTAGGATGTCTCATCATTGTCATTCTCTTCAATGAAATTGTTGATTGTTTCTATGATTTCTTCTTTGACAATTTGGTTTTGGAGAATCATATTGTTTAATTTCCAATTGGTTTTTGATTTGCCTGTCCAGGTGCCCTTACTAATTATTATTTTTATTGTATTATGATCTGAGAAGGTTACATTTATTATATCTACTCTTTTGCATTTGTTTGCAATGATTCTATGCCCTATTACATGGTCAATCTTTGTAAATGTACCATGTGCAGCTGAAAAGAAGGTGTATTCCTTTTTGTCCCCATTTACTTTTCTCCACATATCAATTAAATCTAATTTTTCTAGGACTTCATTCACCTCTCTTACCTCGTTCTTATTTATTTTTTGGTTTGATTTATCTAGATCTGAAAGAGGAATATTTAGATCTCCCACTAGTATGGTTTTACTATCTATTTCCTTCTTGAGCTCTGCCAGTTTCTCCTTTATGAATTTGGATGCTATACCACTTGGTGCATATATAATGAGCAGTGTTATTTCCTCATTGTTTATACTGCCTTTAATCAGGATGTAATGACCTTCCCTGTCTTTTTTAATCATATCTATTTTTACTTTGGCTTTGTCAGAGATCATAATAGCCACTCCTGCCTTCTTTTTCTCATTTGATGCCCAAAAGATTTTGCTCATACCCTTAACCTTGAACTTGTGTGTATCTACCCGCCTCATATGTGTTTCTTGTAGACAACCTACGGTAGGATTTTGGTTTCTGATCCACTCTGCTATTTGCTTCCGTTTTATGAGCGAGTTCATCCCGTTCACATTCAGAGTTACAATTGTTAGTTGTGTATTCACTGACATTTTTGTATCCTCCTCTAGACCCACCCCTTCTTCTTACACTATTTTCTTTTAAACCAGTGGTTTGCTTTGAGCCGGTATCCCTTATCCCCTCCCTTGATTGACTTCCCTTTCTGCCCCCTCCCTTGTTATTCTCCTCTTTTTGTTTTTTAAAGACCAAATGAAGTCCCTCCCCCTTCTTCTCCCCTCCCTTTTTTGGCCTCCCCACTCCCCTGCTCCCTTTGGTTTATCCCTTCTGACTTTCTCAGTAGGGTTAGATAGAGTTTTTTATCCGAATGTATAATAAAGCTACTCTTCCCTCTCTGGGTTGATTACACTGAGAATAAGGTTTGATTATGCTCTCTTCCTCTCCTTCTAATAGTAGTATTTATCCCCTCCCCTTCCCATGCCCTCTTTGTGTGTAATAGAATATCTTATTTTTCTTAGTTACTCAGATTTTTCTTGGTGTCCCCTACTATTCCCCCCCTCTTTCCCACCCCCCATGTCATCTTAGACCATTTAGTATCCTGTCCTCTCCCTATGAATTATTCTTCTGGTTGCTATAATAGTGAATATTATAACAGTGTATAGAGTTCACTACAGAGAATTATACATAGCATTTCTCCACCTAGTAATACAGATAATTAGATCTTATTTATGCCCTTAAAGAGTCAAGCTTAAAAGATTATGAGTTTTCTTTCTTTTCCCTCTGTTTCTTATTTACCTTTTCATCTTTCTCTTGATTTTTGTGGTTGAGTGTCAAACTTTCCATTTAGTCCTGGTCTCTTTTGTGCAAAAACTTGGAATTCTTCAATTTTGTTGAATGCCCATACTTTCCCCTGGAAGTATATGATTAGTTTCGATGGGTAGTTGATTCGTGGCTGAAGGCCCAGCTCTCTTGCCTTTCTGAATATTATATTCCAAGCCTTGCGGTCTTTTAGCGTTGAGGCTGCCAGATACTGTGTGATCCTTATTGGTGCTCCTTGATATTTGAATTGTCTCTTTCTGGCTTCTTGTAAGATTTTTTCTTTTACTTGAAAGCTCTTCAATTTCGCTATTATATTCCTGGGTGTTGAATTTTCTGGGTCCAGTGTAGAGGGTGATCTATGGATCCTTTCAATGTCTATATTGCCCTCTTGTTGTAGAACTTCAGGGCAATTTTGCTGAATAATTTCTTTTAGTACGGAGTCCAGGTTTCTATTAATTTCTGGGTTTTCTGGAAGACCAATTATTCTCAAATTGTCTCTTCTAGACCGGTTTTCTTGGTCTGTCACTTTCTCATTGGGATATTTCATGTTTCCTTCTATTTTATCAGTCTTTTGACTTTGTTTTATTTGTTCTTGTTGTCTTGAGAGATCATTGGTTTCTAAATGTTCGATTCTAGCCTTTAAGGACTGGTTTTCGGCT
>NW_025369175.1:0-5711 GCF_016433145.1 Gracilinanus agilis | reverse complement strand
ACTGTCTTGCTGATGTTACTTACCCCAAGTCTATTCCACTGATCCTCCCTTCTGTCTCTTAACCAGTACCATATTGTTTTGATAACCACTTCTTTATAGTATACTTTAATATCTGGTACTGCTAGGCTCCCTTCCTTCACATTTTTTTCCATTATTTCCCTTGATATTCTTGATCTTTTGTTATTCCAAATGAACTTTGTTATAGTTTTTCCTAATTCAGTGAAAAAGTTTTTTGGTAGTTTGATAGGTATGGCGCTAAATAGCTATATTAATTTGGGTAGAATGGTCATTTTTATTATGTTAGCTCGTCCTACCCATGAGCAATCAATGTTTTCCAATTGTTTAGATCTAGTTTTAATCGTTTGGAAAGTGTTTTGTAGTTGTTTTCATATAATTCCTGTGTTTGTTTTGGTAGATAGATTCCTAAGTATTTTATGTTGTCTAGGGTGATTTTAAATGGTGTTTCTCTTTCTACCTCTTGCTGCTGTGATATGTTGGAAATATATAGAAATGCTGATGATTTATGTGCATTTATTTTGTATCCTGCAACTTTGCTAAAGTTGTTGATTATTTCTATAAGCTTCTTAGTTGATTCTCTAGGATTTTTTAAGTAGATCAAAGTGACAGAATTTTGCTAAAGCACAGCTACTATCTTGTGTGGGCACTGGAGTTTGCAAGCCATGGCCCATTGTGAAATAGAGCTACCTGCTCCAAAAAGGAAGGCCATGGTGGAACCCTCTCTCTGAAGTGGCCCCATTGAGGAGAACAGAGACAAGACATGCCTGAGTTAACTCTTTGAATGTTAACAGAAGCCAACGTTAAAGCTTCCCATCTAAATTTATTTTTATTTATTTAAAAAAAATTTTTTCCCATGGTTACATTTCCATATTATTGATAGTTGTACTGGGGTGATCATTTCAAGTCTACATCCTAATCATGTCCACATCAACCCATGTGTTCAAGCAGTTGTTTTTCTTCTGTGTTTCCTCTTCTGTAGTTCTTCCTCTGAATGTGGGTAGGGTTCTTTTCCATAAGTCCCTCAGAATTGTCCTGGGTCATTTCATTGCTGCTAGTACAAACATCCATTACATTCTATTTTACCATAGTATATCAGTCTCTGTGTACAATGTTCTTCTGGCTTGCTTCTTTCACTCTGCATCAGTTCCTGGAGGTCTTTCCAGTTCACATGGAATTCCTCCAGTTTATTATTCCTTTCAGCACAATAGTATTCCATCACCAGCAAATACCACAATTTGTTCAGCCATGCATACCCTTGCTTTCTAATTTTTTTGCTACCACAAAAAGCACGGCTATAAATATTTTTGTACAAGTCTGTTTATCTACGATCTCTTTGGGGTACAAACCCAGCAATGTCATGGTTGGATAAAAGGGCAGGCATTCTTTTAGTGCTCTTTGGGCATAGTTCCAAATTGCCATCCAGAATGGTTGAATCAGTTCACAACTCCACCAGCAATGCATTAGTGTCCCAATTTTGCCACACCCCTTCCAACATTCATTACTCTCCCCTGCTGTCATTTTAGGCAATCTTCTAGGTGTGAGGTGGTACCTCAGAGTTGTTTTTTTTTAAACCCTTGTACTTCGGTGTATTGTCTCATAGGTGGAAGAGTGGTAAGGGTAGGCAATGGGGGTCAAGTGACTTGCCCAGGGTCACACAGCTGGGAAGTGGCTGCGGCCAGGTTTGAACCTAGGACCTCCTGTCTCTAGGCCTGACTCTCACTCCACTGAGCTACCCAGCTGCCCCTCTCAGAGTTGTTTTGATTTGCATTTCTCTAATTATTAGAAATTTAGAACACGTTCTCATGTGCTTATTGATAGTTTTGATTCCTTTATCTGAAAATTGTCTATTCATGTCCCTTGCCCATTTATCAATTGGGGAATGGCTTGATTTTTTTGTACAATTGATTTAGCTCCTTGTATAGTTGAGTAATTAGACCTCTGTCAGCGTTTTTGTTATAAAGATTTTTTCCCAGTTTGTTGTTTCCCTTCTGATTTTGGTTGCATTGTTTTTGTTTGTACAAAACCTTTTTAATTTAATGTAATTGAAATTATTTATTTTACCCCAACTAAATTTATGTTAAAAAAACTCATGCATTGCTGGTGGAGTTATGAATTGATCCAACCTTTATGGAAGGCAATTTGGAATTATGGCCAAAGGGCTTTAAAGAAAGCATGCCCTTTGATCAGCAATAGCACTACTCAGTTTGTACCCCAAAGAGATCATAGGGAAAAAGACATGTACAAAAATATTTATAGCTGTGCTCTTTGTAGTAGCAAAAAAACTGGAAAACGAGGGTATGCCCTTCAATTGGGGAATGGCTGAACAAATTGTGGTATCTGATGGTCATGAAATACTATTGTGCTCAAAGGAATAATGAACTGGAGGAATTCCATGTGAACTAGAATGACCTCCAGAAATGGTTGCAGAGTGAAAGGAGCAGAACCAGGAGAACCTTATACACAGAGACGGATACACTGTGGCACAATCAAATGTAATGGACTTCTCTACTAGCAGCAATGCAATGCTCCAGGACAATTCTGAGGGACTTATGAGAAAGAATGCTATCCACATCCAGAGAAAGAACTGTGAGAACAGAAACACAGAAGAAAAACAACTGCTTGATCACATGGGTCGATGGGGATATGATTGTGGATGTTGATTCTAAATGATCACCCTAGTGCAAATATCAATAACACATGTAAAATCCAGTGGAATTGCGAGTCAGCTATGGGAGGGAGCAGAGGGAGAGGAGAGAAAGAACATGACTCATGTAATCATGGAAAAATATTCAAAATTAAATAATTAAATTAAAATTCCTGGCACTGGTAAATAAATAAATAAATGAACGAAGTCTGCGAAAGCCCTCGAGTGCATAGCAAGCACCAGAGCTCCTACTCCAGACCATGTTCCATCTCAGCACCAATGAGAGAGAGCACTCTGCCACCATACCACACCTTGTAAGTGTTAAAATTAATGGTTTGGTTAAATATATGAAAATTATAAATCTTTTATTGACAAAGTAGAGAAATACAAAAGGGTAGAAAAGATATTAACCTATCCAACTAAATATTGTTCCAGTGCTTGGCTCAGCCAGGACTTTTGAACCTTCAATCAGAATTAAACTATCTCCAGAAGACAGGAAGGGAAAACCAGCTATCCACTCACCCAGAACAATGACTGGAGCTGAAGGTGACTCCTGAGGCCCACTTTCTTCTTTGAACCAACCTTCTTCTTGAAGCCTACTTCCTTCTTGGAGTGACTCTCTTCTTGGAGTTTACTCTCTCCTTCTTCTTAGAGTGACTCTTCTTGGAGTCCACTCTCTACTAGCCTCCTTCACCAGACCTTCTCTTTACCAGACTGCCTTCATGGCTTTTATGGTGGTTTCCTGTCCCTGCCCCTTTTCACAAGGGCCAATCACAGCTTCCAAATTGCCTGAATTCTCACCTTTGAAATCACACCTTTCCAAGTGTGTGAACTCTTAAATTTCTGGCTTGTTCTCATTTAGCATCAAGTAAGGTGTGAACTCATTAAGTGGTTTTCAAGCTTCTCCCACCTAGTTCAAGCTTGTGTTGTGCGTTATTCTGTGGTGCGACCAGTTTCCTGTTTTGGACAGGATGACGTCTTGAACGCAAAGCCCGGCTTTAAGGATTGGCCAATGAGGCTTGAGGCTCTCTCTCTCTTGCTAGGAATCAGGCCAAAGGAAATGGAAAGTATGGACTGGGGGGTGCAGTTTGAAGAGATCTTAGCCAGGCACATAGTCTGAATTTATTCTACCAACATGGGCCTAAATAAAATATTAGTTTTCCTCATAATATCAGCATTTATCATTTTTTTATTTTTTATTTTTTAATTGTTTATTAATATTCATTTTTAACATGGTTACATGATTCATGCTCCTACTTTCCCCTTCACCCCCCTCCCCCGCTCTCCCCCCACCCATGGCCGATATGCATTTCCACTGGTTTTAACATGTGTCATTGATCAAGACCTATTTCCAAATTGTTGATAGATGCATTGGTGTGGTAGTTTCAAGTGTACATCCCCAATCATGTCCACCTCATCCCATGCGTTCAAGCAGTTGTTTTTCTTATATGTTTCCTCTCCTGCAGTCTTTCCTCTGAATGTGGGTAGCGTTCTTTACCATAAATCCCTCAGAGCTGTCCTGTGTCATTGCTTTCTGCTGGTACAGAAGTCCATTATATTCAATTTACCACAGTATATCAGTCTCTGTGTACAGTGTTCTTCTGGCTCTGCTCCTTTCATTCTGCATCAGTTCCTGGAGGTCTTTCCAGTTCACATGGAATTCCTCCAGTTTATTATTCCTTTTAGCACAATAGTATTCCATCACCCGCATATACCACAATTTCTTCAGCCATTCCCCAATTGAAGGACATACCCTCCTTTTCTAGTTCTTTGCCACCACAAAAAGCACAGCTATAAATATTTTCGTGCAAGTCTGTTTATGATCTCTTTGGGGTACAAACCCAGCAATGGTATGGCTGGATCAAAGGGCAGGCAGTCTTTTATAGCCCTTTGGGCATAGTTCCAAATTGCCAGCCAGAATGGCTGGATCAGTTCACAACTCCACCAGCAATGCATTAATGTCCCAATTTTGCCACATCCCCTCCAACATTCATTACTCTCCCCTTCTTTCATTTTAGCCAGTCTGCTAGGTGTGAGGTGATACCTCAGAGTTGTTTTGATTTGCATTTCTCTAATTATTAGAGATTTAGAACACTTTCTCATGTACTTATTGATACTTTTGATTTCTTTACCTGAAAATTGCCTGTTCATGTCTCTTGCCCATTTATCAATTGGGGAATAGCTTGATTTTTTATACAATTGATTTAACTCCTTGTATATTTGAGTAATTAGACCCTTGTCAGAGTTTTTTGTTATAAAGATTTTTTCCCAATTTGTTGTTTCCCTTCTGATTTTGACTACATTTTTTTTGTTTGTACCAAAGCTTTTTAGTTTAATATAATCAAAACCATTTAGTTTACATTTTGTAATTTTCTCTAACTCTTGCTTGGTTTTAAAATCTTTCCTTTCCCAGAGATCTAATAGGTATACTATTTTGTGTTCACTTAACTTATTTATAGTTTCCTTCTTTATATTCAAGTCATTCACCCATTCTGAATTTATCTTGGTGTAGGGTGTGAGATGTTGATCTAAACCTAATCTCTCCCATACTGTTTTCAAGTTTTCCCAGCAGTTTTTGTCAAATGGTAGGTTTTTGTCCCAAAAGTTGGGCTCTTTGGGTTTATCATACACTGTCTTGCTGATGTTACTTACCCCAAGTCTATTCCACTGATCCTCCCTTCTGTCTCTTAGCCAGTACCATTTTGATGGCCACTGCTTTATACTACAGTTTAATATCTGGTACTGCTAGGCCCCCTTCCTTCACATTTTTCTTCATTATTTCCCTTGATATTCTTGATCTTTTGTTATTCCAAATGAACTTTGTTATAGTTTTTCCTAATTTAGTAAAGAAGTTTTTTGGTAATTTGATAGGTATGGCACTAAATAGGTAAATTAATTTGGGTAGAATGTTCATTTTTATTATGTTAGCTCGACCTACCCATGAACAATTAATGGTTTTCCAATTGTTGAGATCTAGTTTTATTTTTTTGGAAAGTGTTTTGTAGTTGTTATCGTATAATAGCTGTGTTTGTTTTGGTAGATAGATTCC
>NW_025369174.1:0-7428 GCF_016433145.1 Gracilinanus agilis | reverse complement strand
TCTGCTTTTTTCTAACACTTCCATCCCTTCTCTACCACTCATTTTCTCCCCCTCTCACCATATTTTTCTCTTTCTCAGTTTACTGGAGAGTCTAATAAGGAACCCTCGTACTATATTTCCACTGTTAGAGGGGAACACCAGTGCCACATAAATGATCTGCAAAAGGAAAGAAATCATGAGCTTCTCCTTGGATACAGAAAATACCGAAAACAACCTCACATACCGGGTTGCTTGAAACAAATTTGGCTCCCTGCTGAGTATGACTACCTTTACCCATGATTTTCCTCACCAGAGCAAACACAAATCTATCCACAAGCAAGTGCGTTTTTAAGCCTAATTTCATAAGATGTCAGTGAGAAATTAGAAGGTGAAAAGTCAATAAAACGTTGAAATCAAGAATGTAATGCTTAGGAAAAGAACCAAAAATGGCAGGGGGGCTTAGAGATAACAACCTCACAAAAGATGGTTAGTGAAAAATAGAAATTCATTTTTGAAGGGGCAGAGATTTATCTCATTAGTTTGAGATACAATCTGACAATCTCTGAGTGGCCAGAATGCTAGCAACCTCAAATACCTTCCACACGAATATTTTCCCTCTTGCCTACCTCCCTCCTGCTCTCCCTTTCTCACAGAGCTTGCCCTCTTCTCCTATTCAGTCCCTTTTCTTCTCCTACTCAGTCCCTTTTCTTCTCTCTATCTCCTCCCCTCCCCTTTTCTCCTCTCTTTTTCTTTAATGATTTTTTTACATGTCAGATGATGTGCTGCAAAATATGGAAATTTAATTTGTTGTGACAATTGCCATTATGTTTTCTTTTTGCAAAAAATGCATCATCTGGGTCAACCTCGGGCTAAATGAGATATCAGAAATAATGGATGGAAACAACCAGTGGCATTGCTATATTTGCCGACCTGAGCCTCTGTTAGATATGATTACTACATGTGACAGTGTGTTTGAGAATTTATCACATTTGGTGCAACAAAAGAAAAAAAGCTAAACTTTGCAAGTGATGAAAAGAAATGTGATCATCCATATAAATTCCACTCCCGCCAAAAGGTAAATGTTGTGCTGAAGAGAAAACTCAGTTGGATAATTCTTCCTCTAGTTCTATAACATTTTTCTCATCATTAATGCTTCCAAAAGATTTTATTAAAAAGACAAAATATCTAGTTGAGAACAGTACAACTATGAACTCCAATTTTCTTAAATTTTGGGGGAAAAGGGACTGCCTGGACAGTGTATTTTCCTTCCTGTTGTTGACAAGAGCTACTCCGGCCTGGGCCTGTCCCAGCCTCCCACCCCCGCCACCGCCTCTGATGCCCCTTCCCCTTCCCACTGCCACCATGAAAAAATTTTTCCAAGAGATCAAGGTGCAGTTATTCCCCTGTTTGTTAGGTAGTGTTAGGAATAGGATATTGTGAGGGAAGGGAGAGTGAGCTTCTCAGGCAAAGCTACAGAAGAAACCAGATCTGCTCTCTTGTTGTGGGGTTCATAGTTGATAGAGAAGTTATCCCTGTACCCTCTTTCCTCAAAAAATCCTCAAACATCCCTCACCCTGTTATCTTGATTCCATCATCCTTATAATAAATCTTTATTAGTTCATTAGTGGTAGTTTGGGGCTTTACTTTGTGGGGAGGAAGACTGATCTTGTGGCTGTGGGGAAGACGAATACCAAACACCATCTTGAAGGGCAAAGAGACTAGAACTGAGGAGGTGGGGGAGGCTTTTCTACATAGTGCTGGCTCTGAGGGTGGGATCCCATCCATTAGGGTCACAACTGAACCCCAACATCTTTCTTCAACACAGCTTTGCCAGCTGGGAACCTTTTTGAGTTTATTCCCTCATAGATCTTCCCTGGGGTGTGGGTGAGTGAATAGCTGATCTGGCCCATTGAAAGCTAACAAGGGGGGAGTCTAGACACCCCCCCCCCCCATTTACCATCAATACTCACCCCCCATTTACCATCAATACTCACCCCCTATACAAGACACAAGTCTATCCAGGAGCCAGGAAAGGAGTCATCCTTTTCACTCACGCACAGGGAAGATCCAAGAGCACTCTGAGGTTCCAAGCCAGAGCTCCTCCAGGGCCAAGATCAAAGAAGAAAGAGCTGGTCACAGGAAGTTTTCCCCACTTTTAAAGACCACTCTTATCCTCACTTCCTGTGACTTCCTTCCACTTTACGTGGACCAATTGAAGCTATAACATTGTTTATGACTGCCCAGAATGTAGTCAGTCATTTTGGATTTGTCACCCACTAGCACACATGGGTCATGGACCTCCCCATGCTTAAGGATAAGTGGGGTGTATACACTTCTGGTGATTAAATCTAAAAATAGGCAGGGGATCTTAACAATCCCCTCTGTGAACCTTTGGGAGATCTGTCTCCCCAGTGGGTCATTTGACATAATCATCTTGTACACCTAAAAATCTCCTAACTACAGGTGCATATAACATTGCACCGTCTAACAGGAAACTGCAATAGATAAATATAAGAGGGAAATAGAAGAAAGAAAGCAAAACAAATGTTTGCTAGGGGAATTGACAAAAATGTAATTGGGGGGAGTCCTGTTTGGCATAAGAGTGTACAATTCTTCATTGTTCCTATTTATTTGTGATTTGTCTTTGATCCTGAATTGACAATATTAAGGATAATTCTTACCACCCACTGCTCTACCTAAACAGCTAGAGAAGTTCAGCAAAATTGCCATTTTACATATTGCTAATTGTTTCACTCTCCCATTTATTACGATTAAAAATAATAAAGGCTGAGATAAATATATAAATTAGTATTTTAATTAAAGCCATGCTGATAGATAAAGTCATTAGACCACGCGCTTGTAAGAATTCAAAACTGTCGCCTGTGCCATTATTGTTACCTCCCGTCTCTTCCTGAGTCTGCTGGCCAAGAGAGCGACTTCCTCCTAACCCAGGAGATTTAAACTGACCTCTGCGTGGTGACGTAGGCGTCCCCACGCCCAAAGAACAGGAAACAGAAACCCGCTGGACCACGGGAAATGTAGTTTTAAGGTCCCCACGTGTCCATAGAAAATATATATATATATATATACTTTTAGATGGCATTTCTCAAATTTCACTTTTACACATTCCCCAATTTTTCTGTCCCTTCTGTAACTTCCATGAATTCTTCTCCACTTTTCCTTTGAACAGAGTACCTTGCCTGTTTCACTGAAAAAATAGAGGTGATTTGCCAGAACTTCCCTCTCACATAAACTCGAGTGACATATAAACTCCATTATTTCCCGGATCAGATATGAAATCCTCTGGTTTTTAAAGCTTTTCACAAACTAGCTCTCCCTGCCTTCTCAGTTTTCTTCCTTCCTCTCTATATTAAGTGCTTACTTTGTATAATCTATTGCACTAAGCTCTGTAGATGAAATCAAAGATAAGTTGCCCCTGTTTTCAATGGACTCAGCTTTTAATAGAAGTTTCAGTTGTAGACCGTGTCCCTTGGCATGCAGCAGCAATGCTTTTCTTTAATATCATTCTCATCTCTTCAAAGTGGAATCATTTGGCAATACAAAGGACTAAGGTGTCCTTGTTTTTTTCTGGTTATTCAGTAGCAGAGATAACTAAAACAGGTAATATATGCTGGAATAGATAGCAGACTATCTTGGGCATTGCTTTCCAGGATGATGGGCATTGCTGATACCAAAGGCTATTGGGCTCAAGAGAATGAAATGTTCCCATCAGGATCAAAGGAGGGTAGTAATAGTGATTTGATTTACCTGTCATAGATTAGACTAGCTTGCATAGACTGTTTTGAGCAATTGGTTGCCACCTCTTTTGAGGAGGTAGTGCCAGACTGAGGGCCAGATTAGACCCATGGTTTAAAGCACAGATGGGCAAACTACGGCCTGCAGTCCAGATGTGGCCCCCTGAAATGTTCTGTCTGGCTGCTAGACATTATTCCTAATTTGATGAAGATAGTTAGTAGGATACAATACAATGAAAATTCCAAAGAGTTGCCTTAGAAACAGACTGACAGATGAGCATTTCCTTTCCTTTGGCCCCCTGTTTAAAAAGTTTGCCCATCATGGGTCTAAAGGGATGGTATCACTTCCAGGTCTATTGTGTCTATGTTTCCTGATGGCAGTTTGTTAGCATATATTTGTGATGAGAAGGAAAGAAGAATTTCCCTCATTACAGAATTTTCTTCCTTAATCATGACCGTATAATTGGGCTGGAAAAGACCTGGTAGTTTGGAGAATATTTATGTTACTGAGTCTCTTGAATTCAGAGTCCTTGTTGTTTCTTTCAAGACCTAAGTTATGATAGTCAAATATTATGTGTTCAGGTAATGAGATAGTGTTAAATAGTCTTGATATCACATAAAATTTGAGTCTTTTGTCCCCTGAACTATCCAAATCTCAACCATGGGGTCAATACCTTTTAAGGAAAAAAAAACTGGTCTTGGGTGTGGGAGTGAATGAGAGTGGGGATGGGGTATGAGTGATGCCTCAAAGCACCTATGAGATGGAAGGTTCATCATTAGAATTTACCCTAAATATGTATATTTTGTCATCTGTATTTATGAAAATATTTCTTTCAGAAGCTTTTTTTATTTACTTCTATTTCTCCAGATAGCACTAAGTCTTCAATAAAACAATGAGTAAGTGCAATTCTTTCTAACTAGATGGCAACTAAAGTGAAACAATGAGGGAAAATGACTATCCAAATCTGATTTAAGACACTTATGTACCAGTGTCATGCTGCACAAATCATTTACTCTGTTTGCCTCAGGTTCCTCATCTATAAAACAAGTTGGGTAAGGAAATGGCCAACCACTCTGGTATCTTGGCCAAGAAAATCTCAAATGGGATCACAAAGAATCAAGACATGACTAAATAATGACTAAACAAAAATGTGTGTGTGCATAAACAAATCTGTGTATACATATGCATAAATTTGAGAAATACTCTTTTAAACTATTCCTTAGAAAAATGCTTCCCTTTAAAAAAATTAACCATTCAGTTTCATTGGACTTGTGCAGTGTGTATGTGTATGATTTTTAAAAAATCAGATTGATTGGGCAGCTGGGTAGCTCAGTGGAGTGAGAGTCAGGCCTAGAGACAGGAGGTCCTAGGTTCAAACCCAGCCTCAGCCACTACCCAGCTGTGTGACCCTGGGCAAGTCACTTGACCCCCATTGCCCACCCTTACCAATCTTCCACCTATGAGACAATACACTGAAGTACAAGGATTAAAAAAAATCAGATTGATTCTCTTGACTTTTTTTATAATTAGCAAACTTTCAATCTTGATTCAGTTGTATTTTTAAAAAGATGATCCTCTAGGAATAGTGCTTTAGTGATATTTTTTTTTTACATTTCAGATGGTGTGCTGCAGAAGATAGAAACCTAATTTGTTGTAACAATTGCCATAATGCTTTTTGCAAAAAAATGCATCTGGTGCAACCTAGGGCGAAAGGAGATATCAAAAATAATGGATGAAGGTTCCGGGTTAAGATGGCAGCAGAGTAAGAAGCAGCTCTTAACCTCTCCTGACCAAAACACACAAAACTCCTCAAGGGGACATAAAAACAAGTCCAGACGAATGGAGGAACCCCACAACAGGGCAAGGCGTGGAAGGTACGTGGAATCGAGGCATTTCCATGCTATAAAGGGGTGAAACAGCTCTCACGAAATCGCGGGCTGAGCAACCACCCCACCCCCACCCCCTCCACACACATCTATAGCTCCGAAGCCAGCTAAAAAGAAATAGAGCAAGTTTGGGGCACCCATCGAGTCATTGGCAGCTCCAGGGCCTGTTCCTGAGAGCAGCAAGATTTAGGACCCCAATAAGCCAAAAAACGCACGCGAAATCTGAGCGCGGGAGCAGAGAGTGGACGCAGGGCGTAGAGCGCGGGCTGAGAGCACAGGCACGGGTGGAGGCGTGGGTGGAGGCAGACACAGCCAGGAACTAAAGCCTGAGTGGGGAACCAGCATGGACGGGTATACGACTGTGGAAGCAGCACCCTGAGACTTGTAAAGGAACCTCCCACAGAGGATCAAGCAAGGGGGTCCACTAGAGGGCTTGACCTTGGAAAAAACCAGAACTCAGACCTCAGGAGCCAATAGACCGCGGACAGACACTGAGCGCGAGGATAAACCTGAGAAGCTGCTGGGCTAATGATGGCTACCCAGTCTCAGGAAGCTCAGAAGAGAAAGAATAACAACAAGAAAAAGAAGTCTTTAACACTCGACAACTTTTACACAGAGAAAATCCAGACAACCGAGCAAACAGAGGAGGAGAACAAACAAGCATCTGGACCCTCCTCAAATAAGGAAAACTCCTCACAAACTATGGAAGAGTTCAAAACTGAGATTCTGAAGAAGATGGAAGAGATCTGGCAAGAAAATAACAGTTTAAAAGGTAAAATCTTGCAATTGGAAAGCGAGGCTCAGAAATCAAATGAACTGATAAGCAAATTGAACAAGATTGAAAAAGAAAACCAAAAGATCATAACTGAAAACCAGTCTCTAAAGGCTGGAATTGAGCAGTTAGAAGCTAATGATCTCTCAAGACAACAAGAACAAATAAAACAAAGTCAAAAGACTGAAAAAATAGAAGGAAACATGAAATATCTCAATGAGAGAGTGACAGACCAAGAAAACCGGTCTAGAAGAGACAATTTGAGAATAATTGGTCTTCCAGAAAAACCAGAAATTAATAGAAACCTGGACTCCATACTAACAGAAATAATTCAGCAAAATTGCCCTGAAGTCCTACAACAAGAGGGCAATATAGACATTGAAAGGATTCATAGAACACCTGCGGCATTCGATCAAGAAAGGAAAACACCCAGAAATATCATTGCAAAATTCAAGAGTTTCCAAGCAAAAGAAAAAATCTTACAAGAAGCCAGAAAGAAACAATTCAAATATCAAGGAGCACCAATCAGGATCACACAGGATCTGGCAGCCTCCACACTAAAAGATCGCAAGGCTTGGAATACGATATTCAGAAAGGCAAGAGAGCTGGGCCTGCAACCATGGATCAACTATCCATCAAAATTGACTATATATTTCCAGGGGAAAGTATGGGCATTCAACAAAATTGAAGAATTCCAGGTATTTGCACAGAAAAGACCAGGGCTAAATGGAAAGTTTGATATCCAACCACAAAAATCGAGAGAAACCTGAAAAGGTAAATAAGATACAGAGGGGAAAGAAAGGAAACTTATAATTTTTAAATTTGCCTTTTTAAGGGCCTTAGATCTAATTATCTGTATTCCTTTGTAGAGAAATGTTATGTTTAATTCTCTGTAGTGAACTCTTCACTATTATAATATTCACTATTATAGTAATCAGAAGAATAATTCACAGGGTGAGGGTGGAACACTAAATAATATAAGATGGCATGGGGGATGGGAAAGAGGGGGTGAATAGCAGGGGACACCAAGAGAAA
>NW_025369173.1:0-12107 GCF_016433145.1 Gracilinanus agilis | reverse complement strand
TGTTTCTAGTACTATGTTGAATAATAGAGGTGATAATGGGCATCCTTATTTCACTCCTGATCTTATTGGGAAGGCTTCTAATTTATCCCCATTGCATATAATACTTGTTGATGGTTTTAGGTATATACTGTTTATTATTTTTAGGAAAGGTCCTTCTATTCCTATACTTTTCAATGTTTTCAATAGGAATGGATGCTGTATTTTGTCAAAGGCTTTTTCAGCATCTATTGAGATAATCATGTGATTTTTGCTTGTTAGACTGTTGATATGGTCAATTATGTGGATGGTTTTCCTAATGTTGAACCATCCTTGCATTCCTGGTATAAATCCCACCTGATCATGGTGGATGATCTTCTTAATTACTTGCTGGAGTCTCTTTGCTAATATTCTATTTAAGATTTTTGCATCTATGTTCAGTAGGGAGATTGGTCTATAGTTTTCTTTCTCTGTTTTTGATCTACCTGGCTTTGGGATCAGTACCATATTTGTGTCATAAAAGGAATTTGGTAGGATTCCTTCTTTGCTTATCATATCAAATAATTTGTATAGTATTGGGATTAGTTGAATGTCTGATAGAATTCATTTGTGAATCCATCAGGCCCTGGTGATTTTTTCTTAGGGAGTTCTTTGATGGCTTGTTCAATTTCTTTTTCTGATATAGGATTATTTAGGTATTCTATTTCTTCTGCTGTTAATCTAGGCAATTTATATTTTTGTAAATATTCATCCAAATCTCCTAAATTGTTATATTCGTTGCCATATAATTGGGCGAAATAGTTTTTAATGATTGCCTTAATTTCCCCTTCATTAGAGGTGAGGTCTCCCTTTTCATCTTTAATACTTTCAATTTGGTTTTCTTCTTTCCTTTTTCTTATTAGATTGACCAGTACTTTGTCTATTTTATCTGTTTTTTCAAAATACCAGCTTCTAGTCTTATTTATTAATTCAATAGTTCTTTTACTTTAGATTTTATTAATTTCTCCCTTAATTTTTAGTATTTCTAATTTAGTTTTCATCTGGGGGTTTTTAATTTGCTCGCTTTCTAGTTTTTTGAATTGCATGCCCAATTCATTAATCTCTGCCCTCCTTAATTTGTTAATATATGCACTCAAGGATATAAATTTCCCCCTGAGTACTGCCTTGGCCGTATCCCACAGAGTTTGGTAGGATGTCTCATCATTGTCATTCTCTTCAATGAAATTGTTGATTGTTTCTATGATTTCTTCTTTGACAAATTGGTTTTGGAGAATCATATTGTTTAATTTCCAATTGGTTTTTGATTTGCCTGTCCAGGTGCCTTTTTTTTTTTTTTTTTTATCCTGGGACTCCATTCTAGGAGCATAGGGCCACAACCAGTAGGCAATGGGACACACAGTCACTCAGGGTCACCCAGCTGGGAAGTGTCTGAGCCCGGACTTGAACCTAGGACCTTTGGTCTCTAGGCCTGGCTCTCAATCCATTGAGCTAGCCCAGCTGCCCCTACTTTTAGGTTGCAGTTTCTTTAGCAGATGTAGTTTTTTACAGGGTGAGGTTGCTAGCCCCATGCCCAACCCTCCTCCTTTTTTCATCCGGGCTAGGGACCGTCCTTGGCCCAGGAGTGGTAAGGGTGGGCAGTAGGGGTCAAGTGACTTGCCCAAGGTCACACAGCTGGAAGTGTCCGAGGCCGAACTTGAACCTAGGAACTCTAGTCTCTAGGCCTGGCTCTCAATCCACTGAGCCACTCAGCTGCCCCTGAGTCCAGGTGCCCTTACTAATTATTATTTTTATTGCATGATGATCTGAGAAGGTTACATTTATTATATCTGCTCTTTTGCATTTGTTTGCAATGATTCTGTGCCCTATTACATGGTCAATCTTTGTGAATGAACCATGTGCAGCTGAAAAGAAGGTGTATTCCTTTTTGTCCCTATTTATTTTTCTCCACATATCAATTAAATCTAATTTTTCTAGGACTTCATTTACCTCTCTTACCTCTTTCTTATTTATTTTTGGTTTGATTTATCTAGATCTGAAAGAGGAATATTTAGATCTCCCACTATTATGGTTTTACTATCTATTTCCTTCTTGAGCTCTGCCAGTTTCTCCTTTATGAATTTGGATGCTATACCACTTGGTGCATATATATTGAGCAGTGTTATTTCCTCATTGTTTATACTGCCTTTAATCAGGATGTAATGACCTTCCCTGTCTTTTTTAATCATATCTATTTTTACTTTGGCTTTGTCAGAAATCATAATAGCCACTCCTGCCTTCTTTTTCTCATTTGATGCCCAAAAGATTTTGCTCAAGCCCTTAACCTTAAACTTGTGTATGTCTACCCACCTCATATGTGTTTCTTGTAGACAACATATGGTAGGATTTTGGTTTCTGATCCACTCTGTTATTTGCTTCCGTTTTATGAGCGAGTTCATCCCATTCACATTCAGAGTTATAATTATCAGTTGTGTATTCACTGACATTTTTGTATCCTCCCCTAGTCCCACCCCTTCCTCGTACAATATTTTCTTTTACACCAGTGGTTTGCTTTGAGCCAGTATCCCTTATCCCCTCCCTTGATTGACTTCCCTTTCTTCCCCCTCCCTTGTTATTCCCCTCTTTTTGTTTTTAAAGGCCTAATGAATTCCCTCCCCTTTCTTCTCCCCTCCCTTTTTTGACCTCCCCACTCCCCTGTTCCCTTTGGTTTATCCCTTCTGACTTTCTCAGTAGGATTAGATAGAGTTTTTTATCCCAATGGATAATATAGCTACTCTTCCCTCTCCGGGTTGGTTACACTGATAGTAAGGTTTAAATATTACCTCTTAATGCTCTCTTCCTCTCCTTCTTATAATAGTATTTATCCCCTCCCCTTCCCATGCCCTCTTTGTGTGTAATAGAATATCCTGTTTTTCTTATTTACTCAGATTTCTCTTGGTGTCCCCTACTATTCCCCCCACCTTCTTTCCCACCCCCCATGTCATCTTAGACCATTTAGTATCCTGTCCTCTCCCTATGAATTATTCTTCTGGTTGCTATAATAGTAAATATTATAATAGTGAATAGAGTTCACTATAGAGAATTATATATAACATTTCTCAACATGGGAATACAGATAATTAGATCTTATTTAAGCCCTTAAAGAGTGAAATTTAAAAAATTATGAGTTTTCTTTCTTTTCCCTCTGTTTCTTATTTACCTTTTCATGTTTCTCTTAATTTTTGTGGTTGGATATCAAACTCTCCATTTAGTCCTGGTCTCTTTTGTGCAAAAACTTGGAAATCTTCAATTCTGTTGAATGCCCATACTTTCCCCTGGAAGTATATAGTCAGCTTCAATGGGTATTTAGTCCATGGCTGAAGGCCCAGCTGTCTTGCCTTTCTGAATATCGTATTCCAAGCCTTGTGGTCTTTTAGCATGGAGGCTGCCAGATCCTGTGTGATCCTGATTGGTGCTCCTTGATATTTGAATTGTCTCTTTCTGGCTTCTTGTAAGATTTTTTCTTTTACTTGATAGCTCTTGAATTTGGCTATTATATTCCTGGGTGTTGACTTTTCTGGGTCCAGTGAAGAGGGTGATCTATGGATCCTTTCAATGTCTATATTGCCCTCTTGTTGTAGAACTTCAGGACAATTTTGCTGAATAATTTCTTTAAGTATGGAGTCCAAGTTTCTATTAATTTCTGCTTTTTCTGGAAGACCAATAATTCTCAAATTGTCTCTTCTGGACCGGTTTTCTTGGTCTGTCACTTTTTCATTGAGATATTTCATGTTTCCTTCTATTTTATCAGTCTTTTGACTTTGTTTTATTTGTTCTTGTTGTCTTGAGAGATCATTGGCTTCTAATTGCTCAATTCTAGCCTTAAGGGACTGGTTTTCGGCTATAATCTTTTGGTTTTCCTTTTCAATCTGGTCATTTCTGGTGTTCAATTTGCTTATCAGTTCATTTGATTTCTGAGCCTCACTTTCCAATTGCAAAATTCTGCCTTTTAAACTGTTATTTTCTTGCCAGATCTCTTCCATCTTCCTCAACATCTCATTTTTGAACTCTTTCATAGCTTGTGACCAGTTTTCATTGTTTAGGGAAGGCTTGGATACTTGTTTATCCTCCTCTGTTGTCCGGATTTTCTCTGTGTAAAAGTTGTCGAGTTTTCCAGAGTTTTTCTTGATAATCTTTTTCTTCTGGGGTTCTCGGCTTGCCATTGTTAGCCCCACCCCTTCTCAGCTTTGTCTTCACACTCAGGATCTGTCTGCTCTTTCTCTGCTCCCGAGGAGGGCTCAGGTCTCCTTGTCCTCGGGGTCGAGCCTCCTGGTTGTCCCTGGTCTGCCCCTCTGCCCGAGGCTCCTTCAGCAGTCTCAGGGGCTGCTTCTACAGCCGCGCTCCTATCTGCACAGGGTCCCCACTCGCGGTCCAAGCCTGCGCTCGAGATCTTTGTCCACGCCTAGGGCTCTGCCTTCACCCACGCAGATGATCGGGAAAGTCCATGCGCGTTCTTTAGCCACTTGGGGACCTAAGTCTTGCAGCTCTCAGGTACAAGCCCTGGAGCTGCCAGTGACTTACTGGTTGCCCCAATCCTGCTTTCACTCTTGTGCATTGGCCTTGGCGCTGTGCATGGTGTGGGGGGCAGGGGAGGGGCTTCTTCCTCTCACATTTTAGTGAGAGCTGTTTCACCCCTTTATAGCGTGGAAATGCCCCGATTCAATGTACCTTCCATGCTGCACCCTGTTGTGGGGTCCCTTCATTTGTCTGGATTCGTTTTTATGTCCCCTTGAGGAGTCCTGTATGCTTCGGTTAAGAGAGATCCAGCAGCTGTTCCTTACTCTGCTGCCATCTTAACCGGAAGTCCTTTCTTCCATATTTTTTCAAGATACTTACCATCTTCTTACCAACTTACCAACAATCATTCCTCATGTTGCTAGCAACATTCCCATCAAATTTGTCTTTTACTTTTTTGCAGACTGTGGCCTTGGGGGTGACTACTACTCTCAGATTCAAGTGTTTTCTTTGGTTTATACTCCTAAAACTTTTGCTCACAAATACCTACTGGCCTCCATTCCTTTATTTTTTTTTTTATTATAACCCTTACCTTATGTCCTAGGACTAATTAGTTCTAAGGCATAAGAATGGTAAGGGATAGGCAATTAGGGTTAAATGACTTGCTAGAGCCACACAGCTAGGTTATATCTGAGGCTGGATTTGAGCCCAGGACCTCCTATCTCCAGATCTAGCTCTCTATCCACTGAGCCACCTAGCTACCTCCAACTTGGAGTTTACCAAGTCATGATACCCTAGGGATAAAAAAAGTCAAAAATAAATTCTCTGCCCTTAGAGAAGATAAATGTGTAAAAGCTAAGAAAACGAATACTCTAATTATCTTAATTTGCTTAACTATGTAGATGATAAAGCTGTGTGAGACTGACTCCAGTTACTAAAGAAACAGAATGGCAGCTCTGGAGACTGGTCTTTTCTGTGCAAATACTTGGAAATCTTCTATCTTGTTGAATGCCCATACTTTCCCCTAGAAGTATATAGTGAGTTTTGATGAGTAGATGATCCTTGTCTGTAGACCCAATTCTCTTGCCTTTCTGAATATCATGTTCCAAGCCTTGTGGTCTTGTAGTGTGGAGGCTGCCATATCCTGTGTAATCCTGATTGGTATTCCTTGATATCTGAATTGTCTCTTTCTGGCTTCTTATAATATTTTCTCTTTAACTTGGAAGCTTTTGAATTTGGCTATTACATTCTTGGGGGTTGTCTTCTGAGGATTTAGTGTAGAGGGTGTTTTGGGGGGCTCTTTCAATGTCTATTTTGCCCTCCTGTTAGAGGACATTGGGGCAGTTTTGTTGGATAACTTCTTGTAGTATGATATCTAGATTTCTATTTGTCTCTGATTTTTCCAGAAGACCAATAATTCTCAAGTTGTCTCTTCTATACCTGTTTTCTTGATCTATTATCTTCTCATTGAGATATTTCATGTTTCCTTCTATTTTTGTCAGTCTTTTGACTTTGCTTTATTAATTCTTGCTGTCTTGTGAGATCATTGGCTTCTACTTGCCCAATTCTAGCCTTTAAAGACTGGTTTTCAGCTATAATCTTTTAGTTTTCCTTTTCAATCTGGTCTATTTGGCTCTTCAAGGCTTCCAGCTGGTCACTTCTGGTCTTCAATTTGCTTATCATTTCATTTGATTTCTGAGCCTCACTTTCCAATTGTGAAATTCTGCCTTTTAAACTGTTATTTTCTTGCCAGATCTCTTCAATCTTTCTGACAATCTCAGATTTGAACTCTTCAGGAGCTTGTGACCAATTTTCATTTTTTTGGGAAGGTTTGGATGTCTTTAATTGTTTGTCCTCCTTTGTTTTCTGTTTTTTTTTCTGTGTAGAAGTTATCAAGTGTTAGAGCTTTTTTCTTGATCTTCTTGTTGTTTATTTCTTGGTCCTTCCTTGGCATCATTATGCTTTCTAGCCAGAAGTCTGAGTAAGGCAAGCTGACTCTCTTTTTATGGAGCTAGGGAGCAGTTTTTGCCTGAGGCTATTTTGTGAGTCTCCTGGCTTCTACTGTCCCCTAGGCCTCTGTTGTCCATGGCCCTTCTCAGCCTCACTCCTGCGCCCAAGGTCTGTATTCCCCAGCCTCCTGGGGTCTCTGGTCTAGCTATTTTCAGGGTCAAGCCCTCATGGTCCTAGCCAGCTGCCCAGAGCCCAGAAATTGGCCCACACTTGCTCCTCCACCTGAGGTTTTCCCCCTAGTCTCAGCATGCTGGGCTGCTTCCACTATCCTCTGCCTCTCTCAGCCCCGCATCCAAAGTCTGTGCTCTCCAGCCTCCTGGGGTCTAAGTTCTTGCTGCTCTGAGGGGCAAGCTCCTAGTGGTGCCAGTTAGCTGCCAAGGAGCTAGATTTTGTGCCTCTGCTTGCTCTAATTCTGGTGCGCAGCCTCTGACTCTGATACTGTGGGTGGAGTCAGGAGGGTTGATCAGCTAGCGTTTTGATGGGAGCTATTTCCCCCCTTATAGTATGGAAGTGTACAAATCCCATGTACCTTTGATATTGCTCCCTATTGTGGGGTCCCTTCTTTCATCTGGATTTTGTTTTTTTTTTTCTTTGGAGGTATGCTATATGGGTCAGTGAGGAGAGTAAAAGCGCCCTGCTTCTACTCTGCAACCATCTTAACCTGGAAGGGCAGCCCTGGAGAATGACCAGGAATAATCTCAGCAGGGTCAGTGACCATGAAAACCAACTCTCTTAGTCCCTGGGATAGGGTACTTGGGTAACCTTGGTCCCAAGAGAATATTTTGCATCCCACCAAAAATCAGCAAGACAACCTAGGGGTTATTCTCATCCACCTGTCAGTGGTCATCTTGTCCTTTGTAGTAAGGGTGTTTCCTCCTGGAAGTGCAACCAGCACTGATTAAAGGACCCAGGATTTCAGGACTTCTCAGACTCATAAGACAGTCTCCAAGGCATAGCTATTTGGTTGCCTATACTCAAGCAAAGAAAACTCAAAGTAGAAAAGCCATCCAAGGTTAAGATCCTGACTCAGGTTTACCTGGAGGAGTACCTCCTCTGTCAACAATATGCAAACAGTGGCCATATCTGCTTCCTTTCTTAGGAAATCCTGGAAAGAGAAAGAGAAAGTTACATGTCACATATTCAAGAGACAAAAAGGAAGAAAGTGTTTCAGAGAGTAAAGTCAGTCCTTTAAAAGTCCATGAAGTAGGCAGCTCTTTCTGGACCAGTGGCTAGTGGTCTCTGATTCATTCTGTTTTCCTCCAACCCTGAGAAGGGAGACAAAGAGAAGGGGGAGAGAAAAGGCTTTATAAAACTCACTGAAAAAAAATCTAGTCATGCATGTCTTCTATCAAGGGCCCACCAAAAGATCCAATTCGAAAGCATAATTGGAAGAATCCCAACTCCAAGAACACAAGAAAAAAATTTGGGCAGTAACTCAATTCATGCTCCATGGAGTGAACTCTATCTAGCCAGAGCAGACAGTAGGGGATGTTTTCTTGATTACACCATTTAGTATTTTACTGGAAGAGACACAGGTACACAGATATGTAAATGTAAATATAGTATATAATATTGCCTATGTAGGCTACATATATGTCCACATGGATTTTTCAAATCTGGCTCCCAGGGAGGCATAAAAAAATATTTCTGGTATTTCATCCATATTTCTCCAATTCCTACCAGGAGGGGAACAGGAGACTGAAACCACAAGACTTGGCTTGCTCTGCTTTCCTCAGAGAAGGAATGTTTGACAAGAACTATATCTAATTGCTTCCTAAGTTTTGTTTTTGTTGTTATTTAGTCATTTCAATTTTGTCTGATTCTTTATGAGCCCATTTGGGGTTTTCTTGGTAAAGGTATTAGAGTGGTTTGCCATTTCCTTCTCCAGTTCATTTTACAGATGAGGAAAACTCTAACTAGGAATTGGGATGAGCAAAAGTGGCCAGATACTTTGCTATTTAGGTGACCTAATAATTTTTTTCTTTTTCTCTCTCTCTTTTACTAATAAATAATTATAATTTAATATGTCTCCAAGAGTAATTTTAACATTCATCAATTTCTTCTTCTATAAAATAAAGGGGTTGGGCTAGATGATCAATTCTATGTTCCCTTCCTATCTAGACACTTTCTGATTTGTACAATATTTTTTCAGAGGACCCCAAATGTTCAGAAATGACTTCTTGAAGTATGAACACATTCTCATCCACCTCTCCCCAGTCCCCACTCTCAAGTGGATAGGGGAAGTAAAGGTGAACATAGGTTTGGCAAGATAGGATATTATTTTTTTCTTTCCATCAGGATCCATTTGCTCTTGTATCAGTGAGAGAGCAAGATGGCATTCTTGTCAGCCTCTCCCCGACTCTACAGACACAGAGTCTCCTTCTTTAGACTTGGGAGAGACCTCCTGACCTTGTTTCTTTCCAGATTTAATTATTCCTTTTGAGCACTGGTGTTAACCTTCAGGGGATATGAAGAACTGAGACACTCCAATGGAGCCAGAGCTTTATAACCAAGATAACTATTCTTTTTCCTATTGAGCAGCTTGGCTGAAGAACAATTTGCCCCCTGCCCTGAGCCCTGTCATTTGTTTTGATCATTTTCATCCTATCAAGAGAACCTAAGAAGACAGCCATCTGATGTCTGAAGAAACTTATTACATTATTTCCCTTGTCTTTTGCTCTTGTAACAAGATATTCTGTGGACATTGACAGCCTTGGTCTATAGGCTGCAAAGTTGAGGTGAGTGAAGGTGAATGAAATTTAATAATGCTAAAAGGGAGGAATTCCTGAATATCAGGACTGTTGGATTGTTACCAACTGAGTAAATGAGTAGATTCTATTGTTATTGCAAATTCAGGTTGACCTTGGGCTTGAGCATCCTTATAAAGGAGAGAGCATTTCCCTTCCTCCACTTCCACTATATAGTTCCTCATCTCCTCAGACCTTCAGTCCTACTCTTCTGGAGTCCTTATCCTACCATCAATCTCTGACCTCCCCTTCCATTATGTCCATTGTATCCTTAACAAACTTCTCTTAGATTTCTTCTACCTTTTTGCACCCTTGGAAACCTGGCTTCCTCCAGAGGACACTTAAATGTTTGGCCACCCTTTCCAATACTGAGTCTTATTTTCCTAGTACATTGAAGAAGGAATAGGTATATTCCTTGCTTCTCATTTTCATTCCTCAACTCTTTACTGTTTTTCTATTCATAAGGAAATACACACGTTCCACCTACTTATATAGACACATACCATATATAATATGTATGTACAATATGATGCATTCATTCACCACAAGCTTCCATAAGAATATATTTAAATACACATATGTGTATATTTGTACACATGTGTTTACACATACGTACCATATGGCTATGAGTACATGTACATGCCGTGTCCATACCAAATGGTACATGTGTGGCATATATATGTTACAGATTTTAAGAATGAACCTTGTAAAAGAATAATGAAACAATAATAATAATTATGACATAATTATAATAGTAAAGTATAATAATATAATTATAACAGTAAAGTTGGATCTAGAGAAGAAGCAAAAATGTGCCTTCTTCTTTTGACTGAGGATAGCTGGGTGGCACAGCAGATAGATACCTCCTTTGATTGCAGAAATGATATATTGGTTGGTAATTTATGTTACAAAAGAAGGCTCAATGGGTAGGCACAGTTGGGAACATTAACTTTTTTTAAAATTGGAATGCAGCCCTTTTTTCTCTATTACTTCACCAAGCACCTGGACTACAGGTGTCTTAGATTTTTCTAAGATGGGCCTGATTTTGACTTCTTTTTTCTGGGCCTCACAAAGAAACAGTTTTCAGTATACCAGGTGTACAAAGAACAGAGCATCAGCCTGATGACACACTATTGTAAGGCAATATATCCCCATATGCTATCTTCAGCCCCTCTCAAATCCCAAAAGGCTCTGAGATTTGGACTTCCCTTGTGTTGGGATGATATATGCCAGGTGATGGAACGAGAAGAGCTCTTCTTGAAGTAATGAGGCCCATCAGCTCTGGAAACAAAAGGTCAGCTCTTCTTTCAGAACCACCCTCCCTCCTTTACTCCCCAGTTTGCTTCATCTTATATTCTGAATGTAAGAAACAAAAGCATGAGGGAGTAAAGATAGATTTAATTGGTCTTCCTTTGGAATGTAAATACCAGTTCAAAATGAATAAATGAATTCTGCCAGGTTTGATATAATCTACTTTGGCTCACAGCAATTAAAAGTTTAGTGAAATACATTGCTCTAAACTTTGGAACAAAGTTTAAAACTCATAATGAGGAAACTGAAATTTGTAAAACTGAAACTCTCTCCCTAAGGTAAGGGCATAAGGCCATAAAAACTAAAGCTGGAAGAAATCTGAGAAGCTGAATAATCTAACCCCCTATTTTACAGATGAGGAAAATGAAGCCCAGAAAGATTAGATGATTTGACGAAGGTCAAAGGATATGTTCTATTGAGTTCAACTTCCTCATTTTACAGATGAAATGAAAGGCAGAGAGAAGTTAAAGGGTATGCTCAGAGTTGTAAATGTTGGGATTTGAACTCATCTTCTTGACTCTAAGCACATGATGACATACAACCAGTTATATAGGTAATAAAGCAAAAGAAGATTTAAATCTAGGTTCTCTGACTCTAGACCCAGTTTCTTCCTATTCAACTACACTATCCTTGTATGTCTTTGTTGTTGTTATTTCCATCAAGTTTTTATTTGAAAGGGAGCAAGGAACCCTCTGTCACTTTGGTTGACTAGTTACACAAAAGGCACTGAGTATAATCACAAGGCACTAATGAGATGTTAAACTAACTGTAGAGATATAGTCAAAGCCCTGATCCCTTTAGCAAGTTCAAACAGCAGTCTGATTAAGTCCAAAAGAGAACAATAAGATTGCCTGAAAAAAGATTATTGATACAGAGATAAGATGGCAGACTAAGAGAAAGAAATACTACCAACTATCAACTATCTATACAAAGATGTAGAAAATACACCAGATCAGCAAATTCAAGGGGGGGGGGGGGAATACCTCAGCAATTCATTTTTCCAGCTTAGGTTGGTATAGAGAGTCAGAGAAGCCTGTGGACACTGGAGACTGGTCTCACCAAGAATACATCACTCCATACATTCCATTTTGAAAACTGGAAAATAAAGTTATGCAACAAGGGAAGAAAAGAGGTGCCCTGTCTTGTAGAAGGTGCAGGAACAGGTGCCAACTGGTAAAAGTGCAGATATCTCTTAGAAGGACAATGTAGAAATAAAATCCACTGGTCACTTTTTAAAAAATCTTTATCTTCCATGTTAGAATTGATAATAAGTTTTGGTTCCAAAGTAGAAAAGGGAAGCAATTGAGGTTAAGTGATTTTTCTCAGGGTCTCTTGGGAAATGAAATGCCTGAATACAGCTCTGAACCCAGGACCTCCTATCTCCAGACCTGGTTCTCTATCCACTGAACTATCATTAACCTTGTTGGTCACTATTTTTTTTTTTTAAAGCCACCCTTACCTTCTGTTTTAGAATCAATAGTGTGTATTGGTTCTAAGGCAGAAGAGCCATAAAGAGTAGATAATGAGGGCATAAGAGGGAAAACTTAGATTATATATATATACATATATATA
>NW_025369172.1:0-1350 GCF_016433145.1 Gracilinanus agilis | reverse complement strand
TAATTTTCTCTAACTCTTGCTCGGTTTTAAAATCTTTCCTTTCCCAGAGATCTGACAGGTATACTATTTTGTGTTCACTTAACTTATTTATAGTTTCCCTCTTTATATTCAAGTCATTCACCCATTCTGAATTTATCTTGGTGTAGGTTGTGAGATGTTGATCTAAACCTAATCTCTCCCATATTGTTTTCCAAATTTCCCAGCAGTTTTTGTCAAATAGTGGATTCATGTCCCAAAAGCTGGGCTCTTTGGGTTTATCATATACTGTCTTGCTGATGTCATTAACCCCAAGTCTATTCCACTGATCCTCCCTTTTATCTCTTAGCCAGTACCATATTGTTTTAATGACTGCTGCTTTAGAGTATAGTTTAATATCTGGTACTGCTAGGCCCCCTTCCTTCGCATTTTTTCCCATTATTTCCCTTGATATTCTTGATCTTTTGTTATTCCATATGAAGTTTGTTATAGTTTTTCCTAATTCAGTAAAGAAGTTTTTTGGTAGTTTGATAGGTATGGTGCTAAATAGATGAATTAATTTGGGTAAAATGGTCATTTTTATTATGTTAGCTCGTCCTACCCATGAACAATTAATGGCTTTCCCATTGTTGAGATCCAGTTTTATTTGTTTGGAAAGTGTTTTGTAATTTTTTTCATATAATTGCTGTATTTGTTTTGGTAGATAGATTCCCAAGTATTTTATATTGTCTAAGGTGATTTTAAATGGTGTTTCTCTTTATACCTCTTGCTACTCTAATGTGCTGGAAATATATAGAAATGCTGATGATTTATGTGCATTTATTTTGTATCCTGCAACTTTGCTAAAGCTGTTGATTATTTCTACCAGCTTCTTCATTGATTCTCTATGATTTTTTAAGTAGACCATCATATCATCTGCAAAGAATGATAGGTTCAAGCACTGGAGCTGCCAGTGATTTACTGGTTGCCCCAATCCTGCTTTCACTCTTGTGGGTTGGCCTTGGTGCTCTGCGTGGTATGGGGGTGGCGGAGGGGCTTCTTCCTCTCACGTTTTAGTGAGAGCTGTTTCACCCCTTTATAGTAGAAATGCCCCGATTCCGCGTACCTTCAATGCTGCCCCCTGTTGTGGGGTTCCTTCGTTGGTCTGGATTCGTTTTTATGTCCCCTTGAGGTGTCCTGTATGCTTCAGTTAGGAGAGATCAAGCAGCTGCTCCTTACTCTGCCGCCATCTTAATTCTAAGTCAGGGTGACTTCCCTCCTTCCCTGTTTTGAAGATGAGGAAACTGTGATTTAGCCAAGTGAAGGCATTTGCCTGAAACCAGATAGATAGACAACTTCAGTGCCAGAATCAGAAGTCAGGTCTCCTGAGTACAG
>NW_025369171.1:0-4019 GCF_016433145.1 Gracilinanus agilis | reverse complement strand
TATATATATATATATAACTGTTATTACTATTAGCTATCACTTTTTAAAGGGGCTGAAAAGCAGATGATACCTGTCATAAATTAAAAACATTTTCAGAAGGATTCAAAAAAGGATTCCATTCCAAACACAAGTACATAACAAATAATAAAGTTACATTGTGGATACCATCATTCTTCCTGTTCCTTAAGTTGATAGTCCTCACTTAATTCTAATTCACCTACCCCACATACAGTAAGTGCCAAGTATTATCCATTCTGCCTCAGTAATATTCTTGCATCTCAGTTAACCAAAAGATATTTTTTAAATGAACTGTTAAAATTTTATTTCTTAATCTTCTGTTTTTACGTTTTGTACATCTACAAAAATATTCCTTCCTCTCATAGAGCTATTCTTGAAACAAATAATTAAAAAAGAAAAAAATTCAATAAAGATAACAAACATAACTTTAAAAATGTGGCATTATATTCATCATTCCTCATCAACTCCCAACTTTTCAAAAAAGGGAAGAAATTACATTTTTATTTATCTTCTTTTTGTCCAAGTTAAAGCCATTTCTAAAAAACATTGTAGGTTGTTGCTATACTTTCCATTTATATGCCTATAAAATTGTATTTTGTTCTACTTCTATTTAACATTGTTGTTTGAGTGTATCTTTTAATGCTGCTTTGTATCCAACATAATCATAATTTCTTACTGTGCAATAACATATGTGTACATTTTTGTTTTCAGTTTCTTTTTTGTTTTTAGTTCATTATTACTGAAAAATGTGTTGTTATAGATATTTTGGTATATTGAATTTTTCTTTTTATCACTGATCTTCTTTAAAGACATTAATTGAATAGAAGAATCAAAAAGCATGGGCATTTAAACAATATATTTTACATAGTCTAATACCAAATTATTTTCCAGAATAGTTGAAATAATTCACAGTTCTTCCAACAGCATGTTAGTATGCTTGACTTGTCAAAATCCCTTCAATATTAACTGTTTTCATATTTTTGTCATCTTTAAAAAACTCAGGGCTGTTTCAGTTTTTATTTTCATTATTGTTACTGATTTCTAGCAATTTTCCACATAGTTGATAATAGTTTATAACCCTTCTTTTGATTATTGTTTATATCAGTTGAGTATATATGTAAAAATAAATGTATATCAAATCACAACGTTAGGCACTAATCAGAGATAGCTGATAGACAGATAAATTTATCAGAAGATTTCTTCTCTTCTTTTCCCATTATAAATGTAATTTTCCAGTGCTGGAGGCACAGAAGCCATGGATGTTAGATTTCACCTCACCCTCAGGAAGTCGGGAGGGGGCATGGAGTGGAAACATCTCTTATCTATCATTTCTCAAAAACTCCTATCTGTCTTCCTCCTAATTGTAGGGTTGTAGATACCAGCTCCATTTAACCACTTGGCAGTTCAATTAGCTTTTAGAATTTTTTTCAAAAGTACACCAAAAGTAGCTTCCGGGTTAAGATGGCGGCAGAGTAAGAAGCAGCTCTTAACTCCTGACCGCAACACACAAAACTCCTCAAGGGGACATAAAAACAAGTCCAGACGAACTGAGGAACCCCACAACAGGGCACAGCGTGGAAGGTACGTGGAATCAAGACATTTCCAGGCTATAAAGGGCTCTCACTAAATCGCGGGCTGAGCAAACGCCCCACCCCCACCCCCTCCACACTCATCTATAGCTCCGAACCCAGCTAAAAAGAAATAGGGCAAGTTTGGGACACCCATCGAGTCATCAGCAGCTCCGGGACCTGTTCCTGAGAGCAGCAAGACTTAGGACCCCATTAAGTCAAAAAACGCATGCGAAATCTGAGCGCGCGGGAGCAGGACGCTGGGCGCAGAGCGCAGGCTGAGCAGAGGTGTGGGTGGAGGCAGACACAACCAGGAACTAAAGCCTAAGTGGGGAACCAGTGCAGATAGGTATACGACTGTGGAAGCAGCGCCCTGAGACTTGTAAAGAAACCTCCTGCAGAGGATCAAGCAAGAGGGCCCACCAGGGGGCTTGACCTTGGAAAAAACCAGAACTCAAATCTCAGGAGCCAATAGATCGCGAACAGACACTGAGCTCGAGGATAAATCTGAGAAGCTGCTGGGCTAATGATGGCTACCCAGACTCAGGAAGTTCAGAAGAGAAAGATTAACAAAAAGAAAAAGAAGTCTTTAACACTCGACAGCTTTTACACAGAGAAAATCCAGACAACCAAGCAAACAGAGGAGGAGAACAAACAAGCATCCGGACCCTCCTCAAATAAGGAAAACTCCTCACAAGCTATGGAAGAGTTCAAAACTGAAATTCTGAGGAAAATGGAAGAGATCTGGCAAGAAAATAACAGTTTAAAAGGTAGAATCTTGCAATTGGAAAGTGAGGCTCAGAAATCAAATGAACTGATAAGCAAATTGAACACCAGAAATGACAAGATTGAAAAGGAAAACCAAAAGATTATAGCCGATAACCAGTCCCTAAAGGCTAGAATCGAGCAATTAGAAGCTAATGATCTCTCAAGACAACAAGTACAAATAAAACAAAGTCAAAAGACTGAAAAAATAGAAGGAAATATGAAATATCTCAATGAGAGAGTGACAGACGAAGAAAACCGGTCTAGAAGAGACAATGTGAGAATAATTGGTCTTCCAGAAAACCCAGAAATTAATAGAAACCTGGACTCCGTACTAAAAGAAATTATTCAGCAAAATTGCCCTGAAGTCCTACAACAAGAGGGCAATATAGACATTGAAAGGATTCATAGGACACCCACTACATTCGACCCAGAGAAGAAATCAGTTAGAAATATTATTGCCAAATTCAAAAGCTTTCAAGCAAAAGAAAAAATCTTACAAGAAGCCAGAAAGAGACAATTCAAATATCAAGGAGCACCAATCAGGATCACACAGGATCTGGCAGCCTCCACGCTAAAAGACCGTAAGGCTTGGAATACAATATTCAGAAAGGCAAGAGAGCTGGGCCTGCAACCACGGATCAACTACCCATCAAAATTGACTATATATTTCCAAGGGAAAGTATGGGCATTCAACAAAATTAAAGAATTCCAGGTATTTGCACAGAAAAGACCAGGGCTAAATGGAAAGTTTGATATCGAACCACAAAAATCGAGAGAAACCTGAAAAGGTAAATAAGTTACAGAGGGAAAAGAAATAAAACTTATAATTTTTAAATTTGCCTTTTTAAGGGCCTCAGTGAGATCTAATTATCTGTATTCCTATGTAGAGAAATGTTATGTTTAATTCTCTGTAGTGAACTCTATTCACTATTATAATATTCACTATTATAGTAATCAGAAGAATAATTTACAGGGTGAGGGTGGAACACTAAATAATCTAAGATGGCGTGGGGGATGAGAAAGAGGGGGTAAATAGCAGGGGATACCAAGAGAAACTTGAGTGAATAAGAAAATAGAATATTCTATTACACACAAAGAGGGCATGGGAGGGAGAGGGGACAAATATTATTATAAGAAGGAGAGGAAGAGAGCATTAAGAGGTAATAATCAAACCATACTCTCAGTGTAATCAACCCAGAGAGGGAAGAGAAGCTATACTATCCATTGGGACAAAAAAATTTATCTAACCCTTCTGAGAAAGTTAGAAGGATAAACCAAGGGGAGCAGGGGAGTGGGGAGGTCAAAAAAAGGGAGGGGAAAAGAAGGGGGAGGGAATTCATAAGGCTTTTAAAAACAAAAAGAGGGAATAAGAGAGGGGGTAGAAAGGGAAGTCAATCAAGGGAGGGGATAAGGGACAGGGTCTTAATAGCAAACCACTGGTTTTAAAGGAAATAGCTTAAGGAGAAGGGGTAGGATTGGGGGAGGATTTGAAAATGTCAGCAAATGCACAACTGATGATTATAACTCTGAATGTGAATGGGATGAACTCGCAGAGTGGATTAGAAACGAAAATCCCACCATTCTACAAGAAACACATATGAGGCGGGTGGACATACACAAGTTTAAGGTCCAGGGTTTGAGCAAAATCTTTTGGGCGTCAAATGA
>NW_025369170.1:0-3328 GCF_016433145.1 Gracilinanus agilis | reverse complement strand
CCTGATGGATTCACAAGTGAATTCTATCAGACATTCAAAGAGCAACTAATCCCAATACTATACAAATTATTTGATATGATAAGCAAAGAAGGAGTCCTACCAAATTCCTTTTATGACACAAATATGGTACTGATTCCAAAGCCAGGGAGACCAAAAACAGAGAAAGAAAACTACAGACCAATCTCCCTAATGAACATAGATGCAAAAATCTTAAATAGAATACTAGCAAAGAGACTCCAGCAAGTAATTAAGAAAATCATACACCACGATCAGGTGGAATTTATACCAGGAATGCAAGGTTGGTTCAACATTAGGAAAACCATCCACATAATTGACCATATCAACAGTCTAACAAACAAAAATCACATGATTATCTCAATAGATGCTGAAAAAGCCTTTGACAAAATACAGCATCCATTCCTATTGAAAACACTGAAAAGTATAGGAATAGAAGGACCTTTCCTAAAAATAATAAACAGTATATACCTAAAACCATCAACAAACATCATATGCAATGGGGATAAATTAGAAGCCTTCCCAATAAGATCAGGAGTGAAACAAGAATGCCCATTATCACCTCTATTATTCAACATAGTACTAGAAACACTAGCAGTTGCAATTAGAGAAGAAAAAGAAATTGAAGGTATCAAAATAGGCAAGGTAAAGACTAAGCTATCACTCTTTGCAGATGATATGATGGTCTACTTAAAAAATCCTAGAGAATCAACTAAGAAGCTTGTAGAAATAATCAACAACTTTAGCAAAGTTGCAGAATCCAAAATAAATGCACATGAATCATCAGCATTTCTATATATTTGCAACACATTAGAGCAGCAAGAGGTAGGAAGAGAAACATCATTTAAAATCACCCTAGACAATATAAAATACTTGGGAATCTACCTACCAAAACAAACACAGCAATTATGTGAAAACAACTACAAAACACTTTGCAAACAAATAAAACTGGATCTCAACAATTGGAAAGCCATTGATTGCTCATGGGTAGGATGAGTTAACATAATAAAAATGACCATTCTACCCAAATTAATTTACCTATTTAGCACCATACCTATCAAACTACCAAAAAACTTCTTTACTGAATTAGGAAAAACTATGACAAATTTCATTTGGAATAACAAAAGATCAAGAATATCAAGGGAAATAATGGAAAAAAATGTGAAAGAAGGGGTCCTAGCAGTACCAGATATTAAATTATAGTATAAAGCAGCAGTCATCAAAACAATATCATACTAGGCTAAGAGACAGAAGGGAGGATCAGTGGAATAGATTTGGGGTAAATGACATCAGTAAGACAGTGTATGATAAACCCAAAGAGCCCAACTTTTGGGACATGAATCCACTATTTGACAAAAACTATTGGGAAATATGGAAAACAATATGGGAGAGATTAGGTTTAGACCAACACCTCACACCCTACACCAAGATAAATTCAGAATGGGTGAATGACTTGAATATAAAGAGGGAAACTATAAATAAGTTAAGTGAACACAGAATAGTATACTTGTCAGATCTCTGGGAAAGGAAAGATTTGAAAACCAAGCAAGAGTTAGAGAAGACTACAAAATGTAAATAAAATTGTTTAGATTATATTAAACTAAAAAGCTTTTGTACACACAAAAACAATATAGTCAAAATCAGAAGGGAAACAACAAATTGGGAAGAAATCTTTATAACGAAAAACTCTGACAGGGGTCTAATTACTCAAATATACAAGGAGTTAAATCAATTGTATAAAAAATCAAGCCATTCCCCAATTGAAAAATGGGCAAGAGACATGAATAGGCAATTTTCAGGTAAAGAAATCAAAAGTATCAATAAGCACATGAGAAAGTGTTCTAAATATCTAATAATTAGAGAAATGGAAATCAAAACAACTCTGAGGTATCACCTCACACCTAGCAGATTGGCTAAAATGAAAGAAGGGGAGAGTAATGAATGCTGGAGGGGATGTGGCAAAATTGGGACATTAATGCATTGCTGGTGGAGTTGTGAACTGATCCAACCATTCTGGCTGGCAATTTGGAACTATGCTCAAAGGGCTATAAAAGAATGCCTGCCCTTTGACACAGCCATACCATTGTTGGGTTTGTGCCCCAAAGAGATCATAAATAAACAGACGTGTACGAAAATATTTATAGCTGCACTTTTTGTGGTGGCAAAGAACTGGAAAAGGAGGGTAGGTGTTCAATTGGGGAATGGCTGAACAAATAGTGGTATATGCTGGTGATGGAATACTATTGTGCTCAAAGGAATAATAAACTGGAGGAATTCCATGTGAACTGGAAAGACCTCCAGGAACTGATGCAGAGTGAAAGGAGCAGAGCCAGAAGAACATTGTACACAGAGACTGATATACTATGGTAAAATAGAATGCAATGGATTTCTGTACCAGCAGCAATGCAATGACACAGGACAGCTCTATGGGATTTATGGTAAAGAGCGCTACCCACTTTCAGAGGAAGGACTGCAGGAGAGGAAACATATAAGAAAAACAATTGCTTGAACACATGGGTTGAGGTGGACATGATTGGGGATGTAGACTCGAAAATACCACACCAATGCAACTATCAACAATTTGGAAATATGTCTTGATCAAAGACAAATGTTAAAACCAGTGGAAATATGCATCGGCTATGGGGAGGGGAAGTGGGAGGCGGGAGTGAAGGGGAAAGTAGGAGCATGAATCATGTAACCATGTTAAAAATGAATATTAATAAATGTTCAAAATAAAAAAAAGGAAATAGAAAAATTATAGGGAACTAAGTGTAGTATCTCATACAATGAGATAAGTGAAACTTTATGAGATGTTATATATTAGCATTAGTCATTGTAAAACCAAGTTTTGATTCAGTTGAAAAGTCTTGAATCTAAATCACAATGTCTTTTCAAAGATATCTCTCTATTAATAAAACAAGGGTAGATTGGAGCCTAAAAGGAAGAGATTGTCTCTTCAAAAAAGTGAAAATTGTAGACCCTTATGAAATGCTTGAGATAATTTGGCCTCGTAAAGAATAATGCTTAATATGATTATCTGATATAAGCTAAAGCACAAATTTTAAGATTGTGTTCTTTTATAATAGAATACTCAATTAGAATTTTTATTTACTATTATCTGGTATTTTCTTTTTTCTCTGTTTTTTCCCCTTTAATAGGGCTCTATTTCAATACCAGGTCTACAGTCTTTGGTAACTATGTTCTGTTTTTAGAGTTTGTACTTTTACAGAAGGAAAGCCAATTCTGAAAGTCCTTCTATTGCAGAAGAAATTTCCAGGAGACCCACATGACTGAAGTCTACCTTATACTCCCA
>NW_025369169.1:0-8747 GCF_016433145.1 Gracilinanus agilis | reverse complement strand
AAAAAAACAATATGGTACTGGCTAAGAGACAGAAGGAAGGATCAGTGGAATAGACTTGGGGTAAGTGACATCAGCAAGACAGTGTATGATAAACCCAAAGAGCCCAACTTTTGGGACAAAAATCCACTATTTGACAAAAACTGCTGGGAAAATTGGAAAACAATATGGGAGAGATTAGGTTTAAATCAATATCTCACACCCTACACCAAGATAAATTCAGAATGGGTGAATGACTTGAATATAAAAAGGGGAACTATAAATAAATTAAGTGAACACAGAATAGTATACTTGTCAGATCACTGGGAAAGGAAAGATTTTAAAACCAAGCAAGAGTTAGAGAAAATTACAAAGTGTAAAATAAATTATTTTGATTATATTAAGCTAGAAAGCTTTTATACAAACAAAAACAATGTAGTCAAAATCAGAAGGGAAACAACAAATTGGGAAAAAATCTTTATAACAAAAAACTCTGACAGTGGTCTAATTACTCAAATATACAAGGAGTTGAATAAATTGCATAAAAAAATCAAGCCATTCTCCAGTTGATAAATGGGCAAGAGACATAAATAGGCAATTTTCAGATAAAGAAATCAAAAATATCCATAAGCACATGAGAAAGTGTTCTAAATCTCTAATAATTAGAGAAATGCAAATCAAAACAACTCTGAGGTATCACCTCACACCTAGCAGATTGGCTAAAATGATAGCAGGGGAGAGTAATGAATGTTGGAGGGGATGTGGCAAAATTGGGACATTAATGCACTGCTGGTGGAGTTGTGAACTGATCCAACCATTCTGGCTGGCAATTTGGAATCATGCTCAAAAGGCTATAAAAGAATGCCTGCCCTTTGATCCAGCCATACCATTGTTGGGTTTGTACCTCAAACTGATCATAGATAAACAGACTTGTATGAAAATATTTGTAGCTGTGCTTTTTGTGGTGGCAAAAAACTGGAAAATGAGGGGATGCCCTTCAATTGGGGAATGGCTGAACAGATTGTGGTATATGCTGGTGATGGAATACTATTGTGCTCAAAGGAATAATAAACTGGAGGAATTCCATGTGAACTGGAAAGACCTCCAGGAATTGATGCAGAGTGAAAGGAGCAGAGTCAGAAGAACATTGTACACAGAGACCATTCACTGTGGTAAAACAGAATGTAGTGGACTTCTGTACTAGTAGCAATGCAATGACACAGGACAATTCTGAAGGATTTATGGAAAAGAACGCTACCCACATTCAGAGGAAGAACTGCAGGAGTGGAAACACAGAAGAAAAACAACTGCTTGAACACATGGGTTGAGGCATCCATGTTTGGGGATGTAAACTCGAAACTACCACACCAATGCTACTATCAACAATTTGGAAATAGGTCTTGATCAATGACACATGTTAAAACCAGTGGAAATGCGCATCAGCCAGGTTGGGGGGAACTTGAGGGGGTGAAGGGGAAAGTAAGAGCATGAATCATGTAACCATGATAACTTTTCTAAAAAATAAAAATTATTATAAAAAACATATTCCAATGCCTCGCCTTAGACAGGAAATAACCCTGATTTCTTTGATATTATGCTAGTAGTACCCAAGCTCTGGTCAGCACTAACACTTGGGAAAGTTTGAATATGAACTCTGTCTGAGAGCTCATATTCTTATCTGAGAGCCAGCAAGGCTAAGCACAAGGGAGGCTCATCACCAAAAGGCTGGCCATCAGATGATGAATTCTTTGAACTCAGAAACTAAGGAATGTGTGAATGAGTCTCAATTTGCATTTGCAGTCATGCCAGATATTCTCCATATTACTAATTGGTAGAGAGTATCCACACTAATGAAACTACAGATCCTATGATATACTGGAGTCTTCTAAGAGTCATTTTCATTATTGCTTCCTAATTATAGGTAGTGAGTCAGGCACTATTGATCATTTAGACAGAGGTCAATTCCAGAAGACCAATGGCTGAGCTTGACAGAGAGGTGATGTACTCAAGGCACAAAATGAGACATACATTTCTAGACACAGACAATACAGGAATTCATTTAGTTTGACTCTGTTTAATTGTTTTTAGCGTCATTCCCTCATCCTGAATTGAGATGTTAGGAAAGGGAAAGTTAGCAATAGGTTTGTCCCCCCAAAAAGGGAATGTTAAGAAAGACAAGACAGTCATTGAAGCATTTTTTGTAATGCTCAGAAGAGAAGAAAGGCCAGAAAAGAATCACAAGTATGTAAAACAATTTTGAAAGTTACATGGTAGATTAATTTTAAAATTACCAAAAAGGATGGGGCAGCTGGGTAGCTCAGTGGATTGAGAGCCAAGCCTCGAGACAGGAGGTCCTAGGTTCAAATCCGGCCTCAGACACTTCCCAGCTGTGTGACCCTGGGCAAGTCACTTGACCCCCATTGCCTACCCTTACCAATCTTCCACCTATAAGTCAATACACAGAAGTTAAGGGTTTAAAATTTTTTTTAAAATCATTTAAAAAAATTACCAAAAAGGAAAAGCAATCTGTACATAATAGAGTTTCATAGTTTTATTATAAATTGTTTTTCTCTTCTACTTTATACATGTATATTTATTAATGTGATATTCATTCAATAGGCAATTATTAGGCACCTACTATGTACTAGACACTGTGCAAAACACTTGGGATATAATAAAGGACAAAGTCCCTACCCTCAGTGAGCTAACAATCTAATGGGGAAGACCACATGCAAATAAAAAATAGAAAACAAGCTATATGCAAGATAAAGAAGGCCTCATTAATAGGGATGGCACTGGAATTAAGAGGCAGGGGAGGTTTTCTGTAGAACCCTGATGGCAAACCTATGACACACCTGTCAGCACTGACACACATAGCCATTTTTGATGACACACAGCTGCATGTGGCTGCATACAGAGAAGTATGGGGCCACATGCCTAAATTATGTTGTTTTTTTCTCAAAGTGACACACTACCCGATTTATGCTTGTTTTTTTGGAGAATTTTGACACGCCAAGCACAAAAGGTTGTCCAACAATGCTGTAGGAGGTACGATTTTTGTTGGAACTTAGAGGAAGCCAAAGAGATCAGTAATTGGAGTGGGGAAAACATTTTAGCTATGAGGAACAATCAGAGAGAATGCTTAGAGAAGAGAAATAGAGTGTCTTGTTTGTGAAACAGCCAGAAGTCTGGGCCACTAGACTGAAGAGGATATGTTGGGAAGTAAGGTGTAAGAAGGCTGGAAAGTAGGAGGAGTCCAGGTTATAATGGGCTTTGAATGCCAAATAGATCATTTTATTTGCTCCTAAATGTCAAAGGAAGTCAATGAAGTTTACTGAGGTAACATGATTGGACCTACATGTCAGAAAAAAATAACTTTATTGGCTAAATAGAGGATAAATTAGAGTGGAGAGAGATTTGAGGAAGGCAGATATATCAGCAAACTTCTCAAATAAACCAAACTTGAGATGATAAAGGTCTATCCCAGAATGGTGGGTGTCAGAGGAGAGAAGGAGGTCTATACAAGAGATGTTTACAAAAGTGAAATAGATGAACATTGACAACAACTTGAATATTGGGGTCCAGGGGTGAGAGTGAAGAATCCAAGATGACTCCTAGGTTATGAGTCTGAGAAACTTGGAGGATGATGTTGCCCAAGACAGGAATAGGGAAGGGGAGAGGGAAATGAGGAGAGATGATGAGACCACCAAATGAAATATAGAGAGAAAAGAAAAGAGGGCCCAGGACAGGACCCTGAAGGATACCTACCGTTAGAAGGCTGTGATCTGGAAAAAAAGAGTCCATCAATGGAGATAGAGAAGGAGCAATCTGATAAGTAGCTAGAAAATTAGGTAAGAGTAGTGATCTGACAACCTAGAGGGAAGAAAGTACCAAAGAGGAATGATCAACAGTGGCAAAGGCTTCAGAGAGATCAAGGAGATTGAGGACTGATAGAAAGTCATTGGATTTAGAAACTAAGAGATCATTAGTAACTTGGAGAAAGCAATTTTGCCAGAATGATAAGGTTGTAAGACAGATTATAAGGAATTAAGAAAAAAGTAAAAGTAGATAAAGTAGAGGTACTATCCTATATTACTTTTTCAAGGAGTTTAGTTACAAAGGGCAGAAAAGAAATGGGAAAATAGTTAGCAGGGATGACTCAAACGAGAGGCTTTTTTTAGGATAGGGGAGACATTAGGATGTTTGTAGGCAGTAAGAAATGAGCTGAATAGAGAGATACATGTGAATGGATGGATATAGATAGATAGATAGATAGAGATATATATGGATATATCTAGATAGATAGATGAATGGATATATATAGACATGGATATATAGAGTGAGAGAGGCAGGGATAGAGAATCAGAGACAGATAGAGAGACAGACAGTGACAGACAGAGAGAGACAGAGAGAGATGTATTCAATTTATTTGGTGCTATTTTCAGAATGAAAAAATAATAATAATTAAAATAAATGAATAAATCCTAGGGTCTCAGCAAACACACCACTGCTAATGGCTTATTAAGATTCTGAAACCCTGACACAGAAACTACTTGGCAAAACTTAGTTTGGGGTAACTTATTGGGTGACTTTGAAGAGAAAATGGTCTTGCCAAGCATGTAAACATTTTTGTGATATCTAGCATTTTCTAGGTGAGTTGGTAAAGGCCCAGAGAACAAAGGAATACTTGACAGAGAGGTAGTGTTGTCTTAAAGTTATTCCCACAGAAACCAAGAAAGTCTTAGCATGTTTCTTAAGGGCAACAATTTTCTCATTATCTTGATAGAAGGAAGGAAAAAAATTGTCTCCTAGAAATGCTAGTATAAGAACTCATATATACAGACTTCCTGATCAACAGAATCTTGTAGTCTCTCAATAAAGCCCCATTAACAAAGAATATCAGAAAATAGAGAACAATAACAGTAAGAAACCCTTAAATGAGACACAAAATAGCATGGGTGCCTCTCCCACCTCCGTTACTTACTGCATCTCTGTGCCATTGTCACATTTTTTGAGTTCCTTCCAATCTCCCCCAATAGAGCCAAGTACTTAATGGAATTAATATTAAAAATCCTCACTTGACCCTGCCATCTCCTCAGGCTCTCATCCTTCTCTCTCTTCGCCACTTCACAACCAAACTCTTAGCAAAACTGATCAGCAATCATGTTTTTGTCTTTGTACATCTGGCACCAAGCACTCTTTAAGGCTCAGAACAAGAGCTTAATAAAAATTTGTTTACTAATTGTTTGACTATATCAAACAGGACTGGAACCTTCTCCTCCAGGAAATAAAGATATTTGCAAAATAATTCTTGGCTTTTATGAACTGATGCAAGGCAATATAAGCAGAACCAAGAGAACAATATGCAGAAGGAGTGCAAAAAAGATAAAAGAAAGCAACACTAGTTAGAAAATTTTTGCCAATTTGTTAATATTTTAGCTGCTTTTCTTTGTTACAAGGTAGGTTCTAATTAGGACTGGTGTTATCAAGAATAAAAGACTACAGTGTAAAAAGAAAAAGGCATCAATAAAACTAAGTCATCCTTAAGTTCCTACTACTGGGTATTTAATTTCAAGGAATTGCCAAATTCAGAGGAGCATTTCTTATGGTAGCAAAAAAACTGGAAGTAAAGTAGATGTTGGCCCATTAGAACTTAGCTAATTGTAGTATGAATAAAAAGAATATTATTGCAACATAAGAAGTGACATGAGGAATTTAGAAAAACTAAATACAAAATGGAATAGAAAAAGAAAAACAACATACATGAAAATGACAATAATGAAAATATGAAGAACACTAATACATAGATAAATGAGATCAACTCTGAAAATATTTGTAAATCACTTAGCATAGTGCCTGACAAATAAACATCAGTCTTAGCTTTCCAAGAAGAAATGAGGAACCTACCACTGGGCTTTCAACAGAAAGGTAGGAGATTATAAGTATGGATGGAATATTCCATAGACTATCGCTCGAGGTCATATGTCAGTTTTGCATAATTTGTTTTTGTTACAAAGGGTGGTCTTCGATCCAGAAACACCTATGATATAAGAACAAAAGGCCCTAATTAAATTGGGGGGCTGGGGAGAATGAGCCTGCATTTCTTCTACTAAAGAGGCATGTGGTTCCTTTTTTCCCCTTCATTTGAAGAGGAATCTTTTGAGCCTTTGTCTCTCGTGCCCTGAGCATATATTTGATTTTTCAAGGGATGGGGACTTGAAATTTTTTCTGACTGATTCAGAAACTACTACCAACCTATTCAATTCAAGCATCACATTTATTGGTTAGAACATATTTTTTGTGCCTTTATTTTTTTTAACTAGTTGGACCTTCCTTTATTATTAATTACAAAGAATTGTTGCATTCCATTTTACATGAATCATATAATCATAGATATACAAAATTCATATATTTCACTATAAACTAGTTTTTATTTCTGATAATATATTAAATTTGCATGATTAAAACAGTCAGCCACAATTCTGTCAATTAAAATGATGATTTTCAAATTATTTTTGACAAATATTCTTATTTTGTTCTTTCTTATTGTTATTTCAATTCTCACTGGATTCAGTGTGCTCTGCAGAATGGCCTAAGCATAGTGCCAGCTTCAGGGAATATAAGGAAACTCTGGCATTTCAGGGTGAATCCTGAGAGAATAATCAGTTCATAAAAATTCTAGCAACAAATGGAACAATTGCAGGTTAGAGAGTAAAATCCAGAAGGCAAGGCTGACTCTCAAGGTCTCCACTTAGTAATTTCCACTAAATGCAATTTAGACAAACTCATACTTTGGGTGTTCTGAGTAGCTCCATCAGTGACACAATTGAAAAGGAAAAGCCAAGCATTTCCCAAATCACTGAAGTTAGAAAAAAGAAATGTCTCCTTTTCAATAAGCTTTACTTTTTCTTTCTCACTCTTTAAAGTCATAGACATTGCCAAGCATTTGCTGCTTAACTAAAGCAATAGAAGTATAACCCCTTGTCATAGCTGAAGACTTTTTGTTTCAAGAGCTTTGTAGGTACCCAATTTGGGTGATGTGCCCCAGAGGTTGATGGGAAGGAACTGAGGCAAAATTGACAAGGTATGGCAGCCCTATAAGAAAAGTGACGAGCCACAGAGGCCAAGTCTATTAAAAGGTCACACTAGCTAAGAGAACTCTCCAAATATTAGAACAATAAAGATATCTAGTCTTTAATTTGGGATGGTGGAGTGAGGAGAAAAAAAAGATATGAGGTGGAACAGTTAAAAGACAGCCTCTTAGACTCCCGTCACCAGCCGTGGCCCGAGCGGCTCCTGCGGCCGCGGGAGCTGGTCAGTTCCCGCACTCTTTTCGACGTCGTCCTCCTCCTCCCTAGCGCCCTCGGCCATGGTGTCTCCTGGTTCCGTGACCAACCGGCTGGGCTCGGTGTTCCCCTTCCTGCTAGTCCTGGTAGATCTGCAGTACGAAGGTGCAGAATGTGGAATAAATGGAGACGTTGAAAAACATCTTGAAATGGGCAAGAAATTATTGGCAGCAGGACAACTAGCAGATGCCTTATCTCAGTTTCATGCTGCAGTAGATGGTGATCCAGACAACTACATTGCTTATTATCGAAGAGCTACTGTTTACTTAGCCATGGGCAAATCTAAAGCAGCAATTCCTGATTTAAGTAAAGTGGTTGAGTTGAAGACTGATTTTACAGCAGCACGATTACAGAGAGGTCACTTACTACTTAAGCAAGGAAAGCTTGATGAAGCAGAGGATGACTTTAAAAAAGTGCTAAAATCTCATCCTAGTGAGAATGAAGAAAAGGAAGCCCAGTCTCAGCTACTAAAAGCTGATGAAATGCAGCGCTTACGTTCACAAGCACACTCTGCTTTTGATCGGGCAGATTATCGAGCTGCAATAACTTTCCTTGATAGTATTTTAGAGGTTTGTGTTTGGGATGCAGAGCTGCGAGAACTTCGGGCCGAATGCTTTATAAAGGAAGGGGAGCCAGGGAAAGCTATTAGTGATTTAAAATCTGCTTCCAAATTGAAGAATGACAATACTGAGGCTTTTTATAAAATCAGCACAATATATTATCAGCTGGGAGATCATGAACTGTCACTCAGTGAAGTCCGAGAATGTTTAAAACTTGACCAAGATCATAAAAGGTGCTTTGCACACTATAAGCAAGTAAAGAAACTTAATAAACTTATTGAGTCAGCAGAGGAGCTCATCAGAGAAGGCAGATACATAGATGCCGTTAGCAAATATGAATCTGTAATGAAAACAGAACCAAATACACCTGTTTATACTATTCGTTCCAAAGAGAGGATTTGCCATTGCTTCTCCAAGGATGAAAAACCTGTTGAAGCCATTAAAGCATGTTCAGAAGTTTTACAGTTGGAACCTGCCAATGTGAATGCTCTCAAAGATAGAGCAGAAGCCTATTTAATAGAGGAAATGTATGATGAAGCTATTCAGGATTATGAAACTGCACAGGAACACAATGAAAATGATCAACAGATTCGAGAAGGACTAGAGAAAGCTCAGAGACTCTTGAAACAGTCACAGAAAAGAGATTATTACAAAATCTTGGGAGTAAAAAGAAATGCTAAAAAACAAGAAATCATCAAGGCATACAGAAAGTTAGCATTGCAGTGGCACCCAGATAATTTTCAGAATGAAGAAGAAAAGAAAAAAGCAGAGAAAAAATTTATCGACATAGCAGCTGCTAAAGAAGTCCTTTCTGATCCAGAAATGAGGAAAAAGTTTGATGAAGGAGAAGATCCCTTGGATGCAG
>NW_025369168.1:0-3188 GCF_016433145.1 Gracilinanus agilis | reverse complement strand
ATATATATACTCTTTTAAGGAAAAATCTGAGTACTTGCTATATGTACCATTGATAGTTTCTCAATTAGCTCTTTATAGTCATACCATTAAGAGATCAAAATCATTATGAAATTAGAGGAAACAATTGGTAGGTTGTTTGGTTGTTGTAGAGCTTGCCTTGTGTAAGTTCTTCATTAAAGTAATCTTTTAGGCCAATATTTGCCCAGTCTATTGGAATAGCACTCCTTACAGTAGAGTTGAAGTACTTGACCTCAGTGCCCAGTATCTTATCTTGCCAGATGATTTTCAGAATCTTCAGACAATTCAAATAGAAACAATTCAATTTCCAGGCATCATGCTGGCATATTGTCTAGATTTCACAATCATACAATAGCATTAACATGATTGTGTAGACTTTCAGTTTGGTAGAAAGCCTAAAACGTCTCTCCTAAACTTTCCTTCAGAGTCTCTTTGAGGATTTGAAGCTAGCTCTGGCAAGGTGTGTGTGTCAACCTCATCATCTATATGTACATCCCTGGAAAGTATACTGTCAAGGTAAGGAAACTTATTTATAACATTCTATTTAGGAAAAAAAGAGGAAATGGATATAGAAATAGCTATTTGTATAGACTATTGCCATTTCTACAGAAGCTTAGTCATACCAGAGGTCGGACAATAAGATCCTCTCATGAGCTTAACTGCCAGACATTCAAATTCAAATAAGGTAAGTGCTCACACAGTGCTGAAAAAGAAGCAATACAAGGATACTCTCAAGGTCTCTTTACTCTTATAATTGGCACAAAGTGGAAATAACATTTATACTCAGTAATATATAGAAATCTCTCTTAGGGCAAACTGGAAAAAATCCTTACAGCAAGTTCCTCTGACAAAGTCCTTCATTTCTCAAAATATATAGAGAATTGAGTCAAAGAATAAAAAAGATTTCCCAATTGAAAAATGGTCAAAGGCAGGCAATTCTCAGATGAAGAAATTAAAACTATCTTTAATCATGATAAAGTGCTCCCAATCACTATTCATTAGAGAAATGCAAATTTAAAAAATTCTGAGGTACGACCTCACACCCATCATACTGGCTAACAGTTACAATGAAAAAGAAAAATGATAAATATTGGGAGGGACATGAAAAAAAATTGGGACATTAATACACTGCTGGTTCAGCTGTGGACTGATAAAACCATTCTGGAGAGCAATTTGGAACCACACCCAAAGGCCATCAAACTGTATATACCCTTTGACTTAATACCACTAGTTGGTCTGTATACCAGAGAAATAAAAAATAAGGGGAAATAACTTACCTGTATCAAAATATTTATGGCAACTCTTTTTGTGGTGGCAAAGAACTGAAATTGCCTATCAATTGGGGAATGGCTAAACAAATGTAACATATGAATATAATGGAATACTATTGTGCCATAGGATGTGACTAATAAGACAATCACATAAAAAACTTATAAAGACATATGAAAAGTAAAAAAGTAAAAATAAAATGAGCAGACCAGAAGAATGTTGTACACAGTAACAACAATACTGCATGATGATCAACCGTGAATGGCAACGACTATGAACAAGGCAAGGATCCAGGACAACTCCAAAGGATTCATGAAGAAAAAGGGTATCCATTGCCATAGGAGGAACAGTTGGAGTCAAAATTCAGAATGAAATACATCATTGTTTATTTTAGTTCCTCCATGATCTTTTCTCTAGTGTATGCAATGTGTGTTTTCTTTTACAACATGATTAATGGAAATATTTATTGTATGAAAATATATCTATAGCCTAGGTCACATTGCCTGCCTTCTTTGGGAGAGGTAGATGGGAGGGAAAGATTATAGATTGCAAAATGTCAGAAAGCAAATATTTAAAAAATTGTATTGACATGTAATCTGGAAATAATTAAAATGTATTATAAAAGCAAATAATTTTCTATAATATACCACTTTACATTCACAGAATTGACTAGAAATGTGAAGAGAAGGACCCATTTTATTCAATGCACTGAATATTTTTGAAAACCATTAGATTCAATAGGGATAAATATAGCTTTAATTGCATAACTCCATCAAGATTTAGCCTATGTATATTTTAGGATTATTCCTTGAGAAACAAAAGAAGATAATTTGATGATCTGTGAAAATTAATATCAAATGGAACATTAATCACAAAATTAGGGATCTTTGTTACCAGAAGGCATCTTAATAACCAGTTAATCCAATTTATAACTGAAAAGTATATCTACATTACAACACAACCACAAGTGATTATCCATCCATTTTTTGTTTAGAGGCTTGAAATGAGAGAGAATCCACTACCTCCTTTCAATATGGACAGGCATCATGATGATGAACAGATTTAAATTTTTTGTGCTTTTTTACTTCTGCCTCTACTTTTGGCTCCTTACTCTGTAGTCATTTTCATATTATCATTGTTGATAGAAGCAGGCCCAATTCAGGCCCTCATCCTTCTATAAATACCACCATGATAGTTGAGTAGAGAACAGAAAGAAATGGATGGAGAGAAATGTGGATCAGTGAGATCAATTTACAGGCTATTTCAATAGCACATATATAAAGAGATAAGATTTCACATCACAGTGGTTAATAATTTTATAAGAGAGAATGATATATATTTGAGAGATTGCAAAAGTAAAATTGATTGGTCTTAACAATAGGTTGGCTATGGAGGTGGTAGATGACAGAGAGTCAGGAGTACATGAGTATGTCAGGGGGTTAGAGGGACTAAATGATAAGTAATTAAACAAAACAAAATGAGATTTCCTTAGCTTGAACATACAATATTCACACAAAGGCACTTACCTTAGGTAGATACAAGTTCCTTCATCTCCAAATGGAAACATGTCCAGTCAGTAAGGGACCAACTGGTGATTTGCAGTCTTAGGACATGAACAAATCTCAAAGCTCTTGGTTCCCACATGGGTAAGCCTTTTCATGTCTGTAGATAAACAGGAATCCTTGCCTTCAGGAAGCTAGGGAGGTACAATGTGAGCTTTGTTCTACCCTTGAAACCTCAGAAAAGGTTTGTCATAACAAATGTCCTTCCTCAACAGTGATGTCCAGAAATGAAACAATATCCCAGAGAATTTGACCATCATGGAGAACAGCGGGATGCCTTCTTTTTCCTAGAAATTCTCTCTCTCTCTCTCTCTCTCTCTCTCTCTCTCTCTCTCTCTC
>NW_025369167.1:0-11120 GCF_016433145.1 Gracilinanus agilis | reverse complement strand
TCCTTGATATTTGAATTGTCTCTTTCTGGCTTCTTGTAAGATTTTTTCTTTTACTTGAAAGCTCTTGAATTTGGCTATTATATTCCTGGGTGTTGACTTTTCTGGGTCCAGTGTAGAGGGTGATCTATAGATCCTTTCAATGTCTATATTGCCCTCTTGTTGTAGAACTTCAGAGCAATTTTGCTGAATAATTTCTTTGACTATGGAGCCCAAGTTTCTATTAATTTCTGTCTTTTCTGGAAGACCAATGATTCTCAGATTGTCTCTTCTAGACCGGTTTTCTTGGTCTGTCACTTTCTCATTGAGATATTTCATGTTTCCTTCTATTTTATCAGTCTTTTGACTTTGTTTTATTTGTTCTTGTTGTCTTGAGAGATCATTGATTTCTAAATGTTTGATTCTAGCCTTTAAGGACTGGTTTTCGGCTATAATCTTTTGGTTTTCGGCTATAATCTTTTGGTTTTCATTTTCAATCTGGTCATTTCTGGTCTTCCGTTGACTTGTCTCACTTTCCAATTGTGAAATTCTGCCTTTTAAACTGTTATTTTCTTGCCAGATTTCTTCCATCTTCCTCAGCATTTCATTTTTGAACTCTTCAATAGCTTGTGACCAGCTTTCATTTTCTTGGGGAGGTTTGGATTTTTGTTTTTCTTCCTCTGTTGTCTGGATTTTCTCTGTGTAGAATTTGTCGTGTTTCAGAGTTTCTCTTGATAGTCTTTTTCTTCTGGGCTTTCCTATTGCTTGCCATTACTAGCCCCACCCCTTTTCAGCTTTGTCTTCACACTCAGGGTCTGCTTGCGCTTTCTAAGCTTCTGATGGCTCAGGTCTTCTTGTCCTCGGGGTCTGGTCTCCTGGTAGTTCCCGATCTGCCCCTCTGCCCGAGGCTCCTTCAGCGGTTTGGGGGCTGCTTCCACAGCCACGCTCCTGTCTTCCCCGGGTCCTCACTAGATGTCCTAGCCTGTGCTGGAAATCTTTATTCCACCTGGCGCAGAGCCTTCACCCCTGCAAGACACTGGGGAAAGTCCCTGCTTTAGGGTTCTTTATTCCTCCGGGTGTAGAGCCTTCTACCACTTAGATGCTTGGGGGAAGTCCCTGCGTTGTGTAAAAGTGAAATTTGGGAAATGCCATCTAAAAGTATATATGTATTTCTATGGACGCGGGGAAATTATCAAACTACATTTCCCGTGGTCCAACAGGTTTCCGTTTCCAGTTCTTTGGGCGTGGGGACACCTACGTCTCCACCCAGAGAAGAGTTTATAATCTCCTGGGTTAGGGGGGAGTGCTCGCTTGGCCAGCAAACTCAGGTAGAGACAGGAGAGAGGTAACAAAATGGAGGCGGCAGTTTTGAATGCTTACAAGCGCGTGGTCTAATAACTTCATCTATCAGCATGGCTTTAATTAAAATACTAATATATATTATTTCAGTCATAATTATTTTTAATACTTATAATTATGGCGACCTTACGAAGTTTGGATTAAGAATTCTCAATTTTCTAGATAGCCTAAGAGGAAGCCATGTGGCTCTGGGACCCAGAGTCTCACAAGCGATTTTTTTCCTCGCCCAGTCCTCTCTCGATTTTCCCCAGCCTAGAGGCTATTTCACAGGGAAGAGAGACAATGGCTTTAATGGCTGCAGGGCTGCTAATTATTTTGCTCAATGCCCCAGGCCTGGTGGCCCTTGCTGGCACTGATGGACTGCCGGTGCCCAGCCAGTTTCGTCTCGCAGCCTATCTCCTGACTCCTGATTTGACCTCCATTCCTGCCTCTGATCTCCTGACTGCTTATCCTGCTAGTTCCAGTCCCAGTGCTGCCCCTTCCACTTCAACCCGAGCTCCAACATGGATGAGCCCCGGCTGCTGCCTTTGCGGAGATCTTGATCTCCAGAGACTGTTTCAGCTCTGCCGCTAAAGATTTTGGTAGTATATTCCCCTTTCTCCCTATTTCTAGCCTTCCACGTGTCTCTCTAAAGACCTAAATTAGGCAACCCACATAGACCCTACACGTGGGTAGTTTTCCTGAGCTTTTCTCCACTAACCCCGAGCCCATGTGGACAATAGCGTCTGGACCTAGCAACTAGCTTTTACCCTTAATGGGGCCCCACGGCCTATTCAGACTTTCTTGTGATTAAAAACTGAACTCAGGGGAAGAAATATTCACCCCCATACCTGCTCAGAACTTTGAACTTTAAAAAAAACCCTTAAACTCAGAGTTTTTTAAGAGACTGTATCTTACTGTATTTTTTTTAAACCCTTGTACTTCGGTGTATTGTCTCATAGGTGGAAGATTGGTAAGGGTGGGCAATGGGGGTCAAGTGACTTGCCCAGGGTCACAAAGCTGGGAAGTGGCTGAGGCCGGGTTTGAACCTAGGACCTCCTGTCTCTAGGCCTGACTCTCACTCCACTGAGCTACCCAGCTGCCCTATCTTACTGTATTTTGCTAATTAGTTTTGTAAATTAATCTTGCTTATTTTGTTGATTTTCCTGTTACACTGAATCATTTTAAGTTAATGAAGTTTGTGGCTGCTAGATTAATTCTGTTATGATTTTATTGTAACTCCCAAAATAATGGAAAAATCTATTAGAACTGGTAAGAGGTTTTGACCAGCTTGTTGATCTGATACTACTGGATTTATAGAGCTCATGTCTTTTAAAAATTTATTCTGTCTTGGTAATTGTAAAAAACCTTGAAAATTTCCATGCTTTGAATATTACTTTGTAATTTTACAAGAGGTCTTTTTAACTTTTATTTTAAATCCTTAAGAATTGTTGTCTTAAAGGACAAGCTTTTATATATTTTATTATAAGAGATATTATTGCCTTAAATGGGTAGAAGCATTTCCTATCCAGGATTTTTTTTAAAACAGGAAGCCAAGGAGCTCCTGTATATTCTTATCTGAGGATAATTATACTGGAAGATTTTTAAATATCAGATTTTGCTATGGAAGCAATAACAGAGTTTGTTGAGAAACTCTTAGCCAAGATTTAAAAGTTGTAACAAGTATATAATTTTAAACATCATTGTTTTAAAATGTGCTATTGGAAATAATGGTACTCTATTTGAATGTGCATTCTGAATCTGCTGTTTTGTAAAACCCACTTTCTCTCACAGAGAATCTCATTTTTGGGTAACATAACCCTTCTAGTTCTAAGCTATATATATATTTTTGATTCTTTAAAACTTTTTTTAATGAGAGAAATTGATTTTCCCCTTTTCTCATCTTGTACTGGAAGTACATATATAATCATTATTTATCCTTTTTCTGATTCTACAGCAAATACCTGAGCCTATAGGACTGTGATTTAAATGCCTCTCTGATTCCAGAAGGGAATATGAAAGCTGTTAATAGTGCTAAAGAAAGCACATGGTCAGAGACTTGACTGACTAAGATCTGCATAATTGCAGCAGTTCTATGCCAATACTTTAGGGCTTGGAAATTGGGGTTTGAGTCCTGGAGTCCCAGTCTTTTCTAAAACTTTAGAGGACTTGGGTCCCCTCGACTTAGATTCCTAGAAAGCACCTAAGATTGGTTATTTATTTGGCTCAGTTCCCTGAAAAGCTGATAAGCCAGATCAGACAGAGACATTTTCCTTAAGTCCTGGCCCTAAATGGGTAATTGCACACTGCTGAATTCACTTTAATTAGGCCTTCATTGAAAGATCTAAGTTTATTTTCCCTACATTTTTTGCACATTTTGCATTTCATTCACATGTTAATTTTTTCTTCTTTTTTCTTGAATTTTATTCTTTGTATTTTGCCATCCTTAGCTGACCTGAGATACCCTTTTTTTAGAAAAAAAGGTGTGTTTAAGATTTACCTCACGGGGATATCTGTTAAGTTTTATTTTTTAATTCGATAATGTAAAAATATATGTATATTTAACTCTTTTAGGAGTAATTTCACAGGAAATTGTATAAATCTTAGAAGAAAATGTATGTTTTGTAATCTATAATGTAAAGTTTAAATTCTTTTGAGAATAATTTCAGGATAAGGATCCTACCATCTCCCCAGAATCCAGACGATGAACCTGTTTTGGTGAAGACACCATGAAGATGTCTGAAAAGCCTTCCCTGTACCATGAAGACCAAATTTGAACTTTGGGGTGCAGTTGATTGAACTATGTGGAGTTGAAATTGAATTGTATATATTGTTTTAATTGTACACTGTTATACCAATAGGGGACTGCCCCCAAATTGGTTTTTTGTCAATGCGGCTAATTTTAACCATTTGTTCATCTATTTCTTTTATCTCCAAATTCCTGAAAATTTTAGGAGTTGTCTATTTTTACAGGTCCAGCGAAGAAAAAGGACTAACCTTTTTTTTTGCCGGACCTCACGGGGAATTGTAAAAGTGAAATTTGGGAAATGCCATCTAAAAGTATATATATTTCTATGGACATGGGAAATGTATCAAACTACATTTCCCATGGTCCAACGGGTCTCCGTTTCCGGTTCTTTGGGCGTGGGGACACCTACATCTCCACCCAGAGAGGAGTTTATAATCTCCTGGGTTAGGGGGGAGTGCTCGCTTGGCCAGCAGACTCAGGTAGAGACAGGAGAGAGGTAACAAAATGGAGGCGGCAGTTTTGAATGCTTACAAGCGCGTGGTCTAATAACTTTATCTATCAGCATGGCTTTAAGTAAATTACTAATATATATTATTATACCAGCCTTTATTATTTTTAATCCTTACAGTTGGCGATCTTTCTTCACTCCCCGTCAGAGCCTTCACCCGCGTAGACACTGGGGAAAGTCCGTGCGTCCCCCTAGCCACTTGGGGTCCCACGTCTGGCTGCTCACAGGTACAAGCCCTGGGGCTGCTAGTGATTTACTGGTTGCCCCAGTCCTGTTTTCACTCTTGTGCGTTGGCCTTCACGTTGTGTGTGGTGTGTGTGTGGGGGGAGGAGGGGCTTCTTCCTCTCGCGTTTTAGTGAGTGCTGTTTCACCCCTTTATAGCGTGGAAATGCCCCAATTCTGCGTACCTTCAATGCTGCGCCCTGTTGTGGGGTTCCTTCGTTAATCTGGATTCGTTTTCATGTCCCCTTGAGTCTTGTATGCATTGGTTAGCAGAGATCGAGCAGCTGCTCCTTACTCTGCCGCCATCTTAACCGGAAGTCAATAGTGCTTCCCTAATGCATATATTAATAATGTGGAAATAGGTTCTTGATCAATGACACATGTAAAATCCAGTGGAATTGTCTGTTAGCTATGGGAGGGGAGTGGGAGGAGGGAAGGGAAAGAACATCAATCATATAACCATGGAAAAATATTTTAAATTAATTAGTTAGATAAAATTTTTCAAATCACACACAAAAATCAATTCAGCTCCTAGTAACACATAGAAAGCATTTCTCCCCACCCCCTTCCTTCAGGTCAGGGGAAAAGGATTGGGGAATACAAGATCTAAGTTCTCCCAATTCTCATTTTAGATGCTTTTCTATGAGCTGCTATTCTACATGAATCTGGGAGGTAGTAGCTCCTTTCCATCAGCAGGGGGCAATCTCCACACTCATTCTGTACACTCTGTTTTTAGTTTGTTTTTCCTTTTCTGTTTCCTTCCTCCAATGCCTTTTCTTCCTCTTTCATCTTCCTCTACTTTTGTCTTTCTCTTGCTTCAAAGTAGAATCACCTTGTCACTCACTTCTATCTTGTGATGAGAAATTAAGCTCCTTTTTTTCTGTTAAACTTAACACAAAATACAATATTCTATAGTCCCATGGTCAAAAGAAGTACTAGTTTAAAAATTTTCCCAGATATCAACCTCAAATTACCTATGATATTAATAAGTACATCAATTGATAGGAAACAAGGCACTTCAGTCATATTCGCTGAAGTAATTTTTTCTTTGAGAGCTGCTTTCTTTTAGGTCCTCTCAGAACTTCCTGATTATCTCTAGTTATTTTGTTTCTCCAATGATTTACTTTCTCAGAAGTTCATTCATAATTGTCCATGTTTCTATTTATTTCCACAAACAAAATTGTCAGATTTGAAAAAGGGCATCTCCTTATAAGAATAGGAATCCCATTTTTATAGTCTTGACTTTTTGTTTTTTTCCAAATGAATTTTGTCATTGTTTTTTTCTAGTTAATTAAAATAATTTTTTGGTAATTTAAACATTGATATGGCATTGAATAAATAGATTCCTTTAGGTAGGGTTCATTTTAATTATATTAGCTCTGCCCAACAGCGAACAATTTATATTTTCTTAATTATTTAAATCTGACTTTATTTGGATAAAAGATCTTTTATAATTATCTTCATATGATTTCTGGGTTTGTTTTGACATAATATCTAATAGTTGGTGATCTAGGTAATGAAGATCTCCAGTGAGGGGGTAATCTACCACTTTCCAATAAATCCTGTTCCACTTTTGGATATATTGAACTGACAATAAGTTTTTCCTGATAGAAGTTGGTATCTCAGTAGCAGTAGTGGCAGAAACAATTGAGATGGTGGAAAGCATGAGCAGAAAGGGAATAGTGACCAGCAGCTATAGTGGCCTGATGATATATTCCTTGCTCTTCTTGTCTTCATCCACTGATGGCAGCAACTGGAAGGTAAGACAAAGTGTTCATGACTTGTTGCCCAAACATTCTTGGCAGTGGATGGGTCTTTTCAGGTTCTACTTTCATTTCCCCCTCCACCCTCTTTCCCTTCAGTTGGAGATTTAAACTCAAAGCTTCCTGTTCTCTTAATGTTAATACATTACTGTTATATAATGATATTTTACTTTATTAAAGCAGATCTCTTATTTGAGATTCTTCACTAGTATCTCATGATTATATCTTTACTAGGATGAAGTGGGGATTGGGTTACTGCAGCTATTCTTTGGTTGTGTGGATCATAGGCACTTGCCTGTTCCCAACTTGGTGGTTAAAGGTCACCAGAGAAAATCAAGCTAACATTGAGTTATTGTTCCATTTCTTTTAATAACTTAATAACTCTTTCCAAAGTGAGACCCTTTGTACCCTATGGCTTTTTTTTCTATTCCACACCACCCCTCCCTACATCTCTACTTAAGTGAGACTGTCTTTGCTATTATCTTATAGTCCTTTGTGAATCACAAGGAGGGAATTTTATGAGCCACAGAGGCTAAGCTCTCTTCCATAGGAACCCTGGAGAATGGAGAGGACTAGTTAAAGGACAGGACAGTGGCTAGGAGAAAAGGCTCCTTCCTAGGTGAGACATAGGTTTGGTCTCAGAGGGTTCTTTCTCTTCCTCCTTTCTGGTTGGTCAAGGAGTATTATGGAAAATAGGTGACACCCAATCAATTGCCAACAACAATAGCTCTTGATTTCAACTTTTTAGAATTTAAGTTAGTTAAATGGTTCCGAATACATTTATGTGTATTAGAAACTCTTTAGAAAGGTCCGACTCTTTAAAATATTCCCCCCTTTTCCTCCTCATCAAATTGTTTCTTTTGCATCTTTAGAGTTCCCAGGGAAGAGAGATAGATGGCAAAATCTCAAAGATGTATCCACCTATTTCTGAATCTAAGGGAAGGAGAAATGGAACAAGAGAGAATCAGTCATTACTAATGAATATTCCTGCTGTGAACGAGCCTACCTAAATTCCTCTTCTATTGACCTGAATGACTCCATCTTAGAACCAGCCTCCATTTTCTGTGTAAAATGAGCAAATCTCATGCATCTCCCAGTCTCTGGACTTAGCCTGTTTGCAAGGCTAACCCCAGAGGGAAGTAAGTTTTCTTACTCCTGCTTCTTCCCAGGGACAACCACAAAAAGAAGTAAGTTTTCCTTCCATGGTTTTAGGGTCAGGTGCAAAACTTAAAAGATGAGAAGCTGTTTTTCTCAAGATAAAAAATAAAAGCCTCCCATTTGAATTCTTTTATAAACATACTGATTAAAACATCTTCTGGCTTACAACCTAAATTGTGAGCTATGAGGTTTGTTTTTTTCTGTGACTTATTTGATATATTGGACAGAAATTCAGCACATGGACTCTGTGATGAAAAACTGCTTTCTGGTACCAGATCAAAGATAAATAAAGACAATTGCTGTAATCATAGACAGTAGCTAAAGACTTGGATGATAGATGTATTACAGAGGAGAGGAATTGCTAGTATATCTCTCCCTTACCCCCTGCCACTGCATCTTAGTGATAATGAACTCTTTGGAAGCACCTTGATTCTCATCTCTGTAGAGCTTGAACACAGAGGGTCCTTTCAATGGGAATTTGCATGAGGTGAGTCACATCTTGGTAGTGACATTTGGGCTGGGAAGAAAGTAAGCTCTGATTCCCACCCTTGTGGCAACTTGCCAAGAGCACAAAGCTACCTAGGTGACCATTTCTATAGGCTGAACCTCTTCTTTTTTTTTTTAAACCCTTACTTTCTGTCTTAAAGTCAATATTGGTATCAGTATTGTTTCTAAGGCAAAAGACTGGTAAGGGCTATCAATGGGGGTTAAGTGACTTGCCCTCTTCTTAATGATATGAATTTTGGACTAATGAAAGGGAAGCAGAAAATTTAAATAAACAATCAAGTATTAATTAAGTGCCTTCTAAGTGCCAAGCACTGTGCTAGGTACAAAACATAAAATGAAACAGAAGTGGCTTTTACAGAGGTTTCTCTTTGTCATTCCTATGTGTTTGTGATGGGGACAGGTGAACCAAAAGAGGTTTCAGTTCCCCTTAGAGAAATCCAGTATATGTATGTATTTTCCTCATTTTTCCAAGACTTGTACATTTTCTGAATAAGTGGAAGAGATATGACAAGGTGACCTCACTAAGAAATTCCCCAAAGGATCAGTTTAGTAGGACAGTGAATAGAGTGCCCAATGGATAGAGCATAAAATTTGGAGTCTGGAAGGTGTGGGTTCTAATCTGGCTTTAAAAGCTTCCTAGTTGTGTGGTTCTGAACAAATCACTTATAACACCAGTTGCTTCTTATTGCTGTTCTGCCTTAGAATCAATATTTAATATCAATTCCAAAACAGAAGATAAGAGTTAAAAAAAATTCCCCAAAAAGGAACATTCAGTTCATTAATGTTGATATAAATATATACATATGTATATATCTAGATATGTATATATCTTTACCTGTACATGGATATTTGTAGATTCTTACTGAGAATATTTCTCTATGCATATTTATTCAAAGAAGTTTTATTTTTTCTTAAAGGGATGGGAGATGGGAAAGAAAAAAATAGATGTCTGGTTGTATTTAATATGGGTATGGGAGGGAGTGTTATATATATTAAATGTTTCATATACTTTCATATTAAATTATTTGTAGTTTTAGTTAATGATTTTTCTTCTTTATGAGACCCCCTCATAAAGTGAAAGTAATCTATTAATATTTGTAATGTAAAAACAAAACATAGCAATAAACCAGTAAAAAAAAATGTTAAAGCCTTCAAGTGCTAAATTAAAACAATATTTTAAAGAATTATGGGATTCTTTGATCAGTACACAAAGACTTGTAAAGAGTGCCAAGATTTTAATTTCAGTTATGTCGTTTGTTTGGGTTAGTGTATAAATGTGTGAATGCTGTTAAGTGTGTAGATTTTTTTTTTGTTTTGCTTATGCGACTGCATGTATATAATGAGACTTATTCAATGAGAAAGGCAAACAGTCCTGAAGATAAAACAAAGCAAAAAAAAAAGCCAGTTTTTAAAAAAATAAGAACTTATGAGTAGGAAATTTCTTTCATTAAATTTTTTTCATTTTGAATATGAAAAAGAACATTTCCATATATATAACAGAACATGCAAAAAGTGATTCTATATGAGACCATGAATCTCTAAAAGTTACCTTCAAAATTATTCTACTTGTTTGTTCTCCAGGAGCAGTTGGGTGGCACAATGAGTCAGGAAGACCTGAGTTCAAATAGGAACTCAGACATTTACTAACCATGTGACTCTGGGCAAGTCTTCCATTTGCCTCAGTTTCCTCATATATAAAATAGGAATAATAATAATAATATGAGAGGAAGTTCCCAGGGATGTTGGGAGGATCACATGAGATAACAATTGTAAAAGCATTTAGCATAGTGCCCTGGTATTTAAAAAGCATTTTTATATATATTAGTTATGACTACTGTTATCAGTACTATTAGTGCCACTAATTTCCTTTCTTTTCTCTGTGTATTTTTTTAAAGTTACAAAGTCTTCTTAATGTTAATCACCATTGCTCCCCTCCTCTTCTGCCTCCTCCAATCAACTGAGAAAAAGAAAAGAGGAAAAAACAAATAAATTTAATAAAAAAGCAAAATGAGTCCACACAAAGAACTGTGTGTATGTGTGTGTGTGTGTTGCATATTGGGTCCATCACTTCTCTATGGGGAATTAAGTAAATGTTTCATCATAGGACCTCTGCAGACATGGCTGCAGATCAGTGTTCTCAAGTCTTACAAAGTTATTTTCTTTAAAAATTTGCCTTTATGAAAATTCTTCTCTTAGTTTTGTTCACTTTACTCTCAATCAATTCATACCAACCAGAATTCTTTGAAATCATCAGTTATAGAATTTCTTATACTCTTGTAATATTCTCTTACATTCATGTATCTCGAATTTTTTTAAGTCATTCCAAAATTGTATGAGTTGATTTAAGGCACTTTCTTAGATTCTCTTATTTTCTAGGTTTGTTGTTGTTGTTGTTGTTGTTGTTGTTGTTGTTGTTGTTGTTGTTGTTGTTTTTGCTTCCTCCTTTTAATCACTTTCTTTAGAATCAGGAAGTTTTGCTCCTGACTATTCCATCCCCATTATCTTCTCCCCTGACCATTCCCCAGCAATCCTTCTTTGTTTCCTCTATTAAGTTCCAGGTCTATAGCAAATGGTGTTTATGTGTGCCTGCCTGCATGTTTGTTTTCAACCCTCTTTTGTTCCAAATAAGAAGCCTATCCACCCCAGGATTCTCTTTTCTTGCTTTGAATATGTTAAGGCTCTGATGGGACACTTTTCCTCACTTATAATATCAAATTTCCATTTATATGGCACAATGCAGTTTGCAAAGTGCTTTACAAATATTGTCTCCCTTTATCCTCACAACAAACCTGGGAGGTGAGTGTTAGTGTTGTTTCCATTTCATAAATGAAGAAACTAAGTCATAATGGTTAAGTGACTTGTCCAAGATCTCATAGCTAGTAAGTGTCTTAGATACATC
>NW_025369166.1:0-4048 GCF_016433145.1 Gracilinanus agilis | reverse complement strand
TCACAAAGATAGACCATGTAATAGGGCACAGAAACATGGCAAACAAATGCAAAAAAGCAGAAATAATAAATGTAACCTTCTCAGATCATAATGCAATAAAAACAGTTAATAGTAAGAATACATAGAGAGGCAAACCAAAAACTAATTGGAAATTAAATAAAATGATTCTCCAAAATAATTTAGTGAAAGAACAAATCATAGAAACAATAATGTCATTGAAGACAATGACGATGATGAGACATCTTACCCAAACCTATGGGATGCAGCCAAAGCAGTTCTAAGGGGAAAATTTCTATCACTGAGTGAAAATATTAACAAATTAGGGAGGGTAGAGGTTAATGAATTGGGCATGCAACTTAAAAAACTAGAAAATGAACAAATTAAAAATCCTCAGATGAAAACTAAATTAGAAATGCTAAAAATCAAAGGAGAAATTAATAAAATCAAAAGTAAAAGAACTATTGAATTAATAAATAAGACTAGAAGCTGGTACTTTGAAAAAACAGATAAAATAGACAAAGTACTGGTAAATCAAATAAAAAAAGGAAAGAAGAAAACCAAATCAACAGTATCAAAGATGAAAATGGAAACCTCACCTCTAATGAAGAGGAAATTAAGGCAATCATTAAAAACTATTTTGCCCAATTATATGGCAATAAATATAACAATTTAGGAGATATGGATGAATATTTACAAAAATATAAACTGCCTAGATTAACAGCAGAAGAAATAGAATACTTAAATAATCCCATATCAGAAAAAGAAATTGAACAAGCCATAAAAAACTCCCTAAGAAAAAATTACCAGGGCCTGATGGATTCACAAGTGAATTCTATCAGACATTCAAAGAGCAACTAATCCCAATACTATACAAATTATTTGATATAATAAGAAAAGAAGAAGTCTTACCAAATTCCTTTTATGACATAAATATGGTACTGATTCCAAAGCCAGGTAGATCAAAAACAAAGAAAGAAAAGTATAGACCAATCTCCTTAATGAACATAAATGCAAAAATCTTAAATAGAATACTAGCAAAAAGACTCCAGCGAGTGATCAAGAGGGTTATTCATCATGAGCAGGCGGGATTTATACCAGGAATGAAAGGATGGTTCAACATTAGGAAAACCATCCACATAATTGACCATATCAACAAGCAAACCAACAAAAACCACATGAGTATCTCAATAGATGCTGAAAAAGCCTCTGACAAAATACCACACCCATTCCAACTGAAAACACTAGAAAGTATAGGAATAGAAGGTCCTTTGCTAAAAATAATACACAGTATATAACTTAAACCATCAACGAGCATCATATGCAATGGGGATAAATTAGAAGCCTTTCCAATAAGATCAGGTGTGAAACAAGGATACTCATTATCACCTCTATTATTTAACATTGTACTAGAAACACTAGCAGTAGCAATTAGAGAAGAAAAAGAAATTTAAGATATTAAAATAGGTAATGAGGAAACTAAGCTATCACTCTTTGCAGATGATATGATGGTCTACTTAAAAAATCCTAGAGAATCAACTAAGAAGCTAGTAGAAATAATCAACAACTTTAGCAAAGTTGCAGGATACAAAATAAATGCACATAAATCATCAGCATTTCTATATATTTCCAACACATCACAGCAGCAAGAGGTAGAAAGAGAAACACCATTTAAAATCACCCTAGACAATATAAAATACTTAGAATCTATCTACCAAAACAAACAGAGGAAATATATGAACATAACTACAAAACACTTTCCAAACAATTAAAACTAGATCTAAACAATTGGAAAAACATTGATTGCTCATGGTTAGGATGAGCTATGTAGTCTACAGAATTGGGGGTTATAGTTTTTTCTAGCTTTGGCTGAGTTCCAAAAAGCTGTTAGAGGTTTTAGAATCTTGAGGAGAGGCAGTTGACTGGATCTTCCGTGGAGGGAGGAAGTCAATGAGCGAGCTTTTGGATTATCTAGCTTCAATATTGAAATTTAGCCTAGCATTGATAGATTTACTTAAGAAATTATTATTTTAGATAGACCCTTTATATCTTCTTTTCCTAATACCACCCTGCCTTCCCTCCCTTACCTTAGTGGCTGTGGAGTTTATAAGGAGAGAAATTAGAGAGGAGTTAAATCTGTGAAGAGTTATCTAATTGACAGCATTATTTATAATTTAATCAAATCACCATTTATTTTCTTTTAGATAGCATTTTGTAAAACTGAGTGAGGCAGGTCCTTACTTAGATTCCATCTTTACTTCCCTTCCCCACCTGAGGTTCCTGAGATAACTAATAGGGCTTTCCTTTAATCCACCTTCCTAACCAACATCCTTCAAATAAATAAACCCTTTGTGTTTCAATAATCCTAGTTAGTGTAATTTGTCTGTTAGTTATCAAGATGGGAGAAGAGGGAAAGAGACAACATACTCTAGGCTCAGAGGGAAGCTGGGCATCCATCTTGAAGGAAGGTGTTACTTTAAAATAGGTCCCTTCCTGTGAAATTAACTAAGCCTGTTTGTTAATTTCAGTCTAGTCTATTACCCTCAGCTTGTGTTTGAGTCTAAGTCTCTGTCTGTAAGCCTGCAGTGTTAGTCTGTTTAGTTTAACTTCTTTTCTCCCAAAAGATCTCTGTTTCCCTTTTGTGTTATACTCCTGACTTCAGTCCTATTATACCTTGAATCTCCTTTAATCCCAGCCTACCTGAAGCCTAATTTATCCACTTACCAAGTCTCCAACATCCTCCTTTCAATTCCCTTATCCCAAACACCTTTCCTCAAATTACCATCATAACAGCTAACATAATAAAAATGACCATTCTACCCAAATTAATTTACTTATTTAGTGCCATGCCTATCAAACTACCAAAAAACTTTTTTACTGAATTAGAAAAAGCTATAACAAAGTGTATTTGGAAGAACAAAAGATCAAGAATATCAAGGGAAATAATAAAAAAAATGTGAAGGAAGGGGGCCTAGCAGTACCAGATATTAAGCTATAATATAAAGCAGCAGTCATCAAAACAATATGGTACTAGGGGTTCCGGGTTAAGATGGCAGCAGAGTAAAAAGCAGCTCTTAACCTCTCCTGGCTGAAACACACAAAACTCCTCAAGGGGACATAAAAACAAGTCCAGACAAATGGAGGAACCCCACAACAGGGTGCAGCGTGGAAGAGAAAATTCAGACAACTGAGCAAACAGAGGAGAACAAACAAGCATCCGGACCCTCCTCAAATAAGGAAAATGGGTCACAAGCTATGGAAGAGTTCAAAACTGAGATTCTGAGGAAGATGGAAGAGATCTGGCAAGAAAATAACAGTTTAAAAGGTAGAATCTTGCAACTGGAAAGTGAGGCTCAGAAATCAAATGAACTGATAAGCAAATTGAACACCAGAAATGACCATATTGAAAAGGAAAACCAAAAGATTATAGTTGAAAACCAGTCCCTAAAGGCTAGAATCGAGCAATTAGAAGCTAATGATCTCTCAAGACAACAAGAAAAAATAAAACAAAGTCAAAAGACTGAAAAAATAGAAGGAAATATGAAATATCTCAATGAGAGAGTGACAGACCAAGAAAACCGGTCTAGAAGAGACAATTTGAGAATAATTGGTCTTCCAGAAAAAAACAGAAATTAATAGAAACCTGGACTCTGTACTAAAAGAAATTATTCAGCAAAATTGCCCTGAAGTCCTACAACAAGAGGGCAATATAGACATAGAAAGGATTCATAGAACATCCATTACATTCGATCCAGAGAAGAAAACAGTTAGAAATACTATTGCAAAATTCAAAAGCTTTCAAGCAAAAGAAAAAATCTTACAAGAAGCCAGAAAGAGACAATTCAAATATCAAGGAACACCAATCAGGATCACACAGGATCTGGCAGCCTCCACCCTAAAAGACCGTAAGGCTTGGAATACGATATTCAGAAAGGCAAGAGAGCTGGGCCTGCAACCACGGATCAACTACCCATCAAAATTGACTATATATTTCCAGGGGAAACTATGGGAATTCAACAAAATTGAAGAATTCCAGGTATTTGCACAGAAA
>NW_025369165.1:0-2863 GCF_016433145.1 Gracilinanus agilis | reverse complement strand
AGAGTGACAGACCACGAAAACCGGTCTAGAAGAGACAATTTGAGAATAATTGGTCTTCCAGAAAAAACAGAAATTAATAGAAACCTGGACTCCATACTAACAGAAATAATTCAGCAAAATTGCCCTGAAGTCCTACAACAAGAGGGCAATTGAAAGGATCTATAGAACACCCACGACATTCGATCCAGATAAGAAAACGCCCAGAAATATAATTTCCAAATTCAAGAGTTTCCAAGCAAAAGAAAAAATCTCACAAGAAGCCAGAAAGAGACAATTCAAAAAAAAAAAAGCACCAGTCAGGATCACACAGGATCTGGCAGCCTCTACACTAAAAGACCGCAAGGCTTGGAATATGATTTTCAGAAAGGCAAGAGAGCCGGGCCTGCAACCACGGATCAACTACCCATCAAACTTGACTATATATTTCCAGGGAAAAGTATGGGCATTCAACAAAATTGAAGAATTCCAGGTATTTGCACAGAAAAGACCAGGGCTAAATGGAAAATTTGATATCCAACCACAAAAATCGACAGAAACATGAAAAAGTAAATAAGATACAGAGGGGAAAGAAAGAAAACTTATAATTTTTAAATTTGCCTTTTTAAGGGCCTCAGTGAGATCTAATTATCTGTATTCCTATGTAGAGAAATGTTATGTATAATTCTCTGTAGAGAACTCTATTCACTATTATAGTATTCACTATTATAGTAATCAGAAGAATAATTCACAGGGTGAGGGTGGAACACTAAATAATCTAAGATGACATTGGGGTGAATAGCAGGGGACACCAAGAGAAACTTGAGTGAATAAGAAAAATAGGATATTCTATTACACACAAAGAGGGCATGGGAAGGAGAGGGGACAAATACTATTAAAAGAAGGAGAGGAAGAGAGCATTAAGAGGTAATAATCAAACCTTACTCTCAGTGTAATCAACCCGGAGAGGGAAGAGTAGCTATACTATCCATTGGGACATAAAACTCTTATCTAACCCTTCTGAGAAAGTCAGAAGGGATAAACCAAGGGGAGCAGGGGAGTGGGGAGGTCAAAACAAGGGAGGGGAGAAGAAGGGGGAGGGAATTCATGAGGCCTTTAAAAATAAAAAGAGGGGGGAAAATAAGGGAGAGGGTAGAAAGGGAAGTTAATCAAGGGAGGGGATAAGGGATAGCAGCTCAATAGCAAACCACTGGTTTAAAAGGAAATAATATAAGAAAAAGGGGGTAGGAATAGGGGAGGATACGAAAATGTCAGCAAATGCACAACTGATGATTATAACTCTGAATGTGAATGGGATGAACTCGCCCATAAAACAGAAGCAAATAGCAGAGTGGATTAGAAACCCAAATCCTACCATATGTTGTCTACAAGAAACACATATGAGGCGGGTGGACATACACAAATTTAAGGTTCAGGGCTTGAGCAAAATGTTTTGGGCGTCAAATGAGAAAAAAAAAGCAGGAGTGGCTATTATGATTTCTGACAAAGCCAAAGTAAAAATAGATATGATTAAAAAAGACAGGGAAGGTCATTACATCCTGATTAAAGGCAGTATAAACAATGAGGAAATAACACTGCTCAATATGTATGCACTAAGTGGCATAGCACCCAAATTCATAAAGGAGAAACTGGCAGAGCTCAAGAAGGAAATAGATAGTAAAACCATACTAGTGGGAGATCTAAATATTCCTCTTTCAGATCTAGATAAATCAAACCAAAAAATAAATAAGAAAGAGGTAAGAGAGGTGAATGAAATCCTAGAAAAATTAGATTTGATTGATATGTGGAGAAAAATAAATAGGGACAAAAAGGAATACACCTTCTTCTCAGCTGCACATGGCACATTCACAAAGATTGACCTTGTTATAGGGCATAGAATCATTGCAAACAAATGCAAAAGAGCAGAAATAATAAATGTAACCTTCTCAGATCATAATGCAATAAAAATAATAATTAGTAAGGGCACCTGGATAGGCATATCAATAACTAATTGGAAATTAAATAATATGATTCTCCAAAACCAATTTGTCAAAGAAGGAATCATAGAAACAATCAACAATTTCATTGAAGAGAATGACAATGATGAGACATCCTACCAAACTCTGTGGTATGCGGCCAAGGCAGTACTCAGGGGGAAATTTACATCCTTGAGTGCATATATTAACAAATTAAGGAGGGCAGAGATCAATGAATTGGGCATGCAACTCAAAAAATTAGAAAGCGAGCAAATTAAAAATCCCCAGATGAAAACTAAATTAGAAATACTAAAAACCAAGGGAGAAATTAATAAAATCAAAAGTAAAAGAACTATTGAATTAATAAATAAGACTAGAAGCTGGTATTTTGAAAAAACAGATAAAATAGACAAAGTATTGGTCAATCTAATAAAAAAAAGGTAAGAAGAAAACCAAATTGATAGTATCAAAGACGAAAAGGGAGACCTCACCTCTAATGAAGGGGAAATCAAGGCAATCATTAAAAACTATTTTGCCCAATTATATGGCAATAAATATAACAATTTAGGAGATATGGACGAATAATTACAAAAATATAAACTGCCTAGATTAACAGCAGAAGAAATAGAATACCTAAATAATCCCATATCAGAAAAAGAAATTGAACAAGCCATCAAAGAACTTCCTAAGAAAAAATCACCAGGACCTGATGGATTCACAAGTGAATTCTATCAGACATTCAAAGAACATCTAATCCCAATACTATACAAATTATTTGATATGATAAGCAAAGAAGGAGTCCTAACAATTCCATTTACAACACAAATATGGTACTGATTCCAAAGCCAGGGAGATCAAAAACACAGAAAGAAAACTACAGACCAATCTCCCTAATGAACATAGATGCAAAA
>NW_025369164.1:0-6368 GCF_016433145.1 Gracilinanus agilis | reverse complement strand
AGATTTTTGACTATTAATGGGATAGAGCTAATTTCTATTTACACAATCCCCCCTGATGATCATTGGGTGCCTAGTCACCCCAAGTGATCATGTTACACAAACATCTTCTACCACAAAGGTCCTTCTAACTACAATAGTTAGAGATAAGAGGGAAATGGAAAAGAGAGAAAGCAAAACCAATGTTTTGCTAAGCGCGTTGACAAGAAACCCAATTGGGGGCAGTCCCCAATCAGCATAACATGTACAATTAAGGTAACTGTTCAAAAACCCCATCAGTCCATTCATTAGTACCCAAAGTTCGTTCTGGATCACTTGATGCAACAAAACCCCATCAGTTCAATCAATTGCAACCCAAAGTTCATTCTGGATCTCTTGATTAAACGTAGGTTCTTCAGGCATCTCTCTGCAAACAGTTCATTCTCTGGATTTAAGGAATCAGCAAGTTTCTTTCCCTGAGAAATTTCTCAAACAAACCCAAAAATTAAATCTTGGATATAATAAAAATACGATTAATCTTGGATTTTATAAAAATACAATCCCCCCTGACGTGGGTATTTAGAAAGAAATACCCAGATCAGCTCAATATATACAGTTGAGTCATGGGGTTGTATGAGTCAATTCAAAAGAAAAAAGAAAGAAAAAATATAAAAAATCAAATAGAAGGAAATTGGAGTTTTTGAAAAAAAAGAAGCATTAAAATCAAAATCAAATATCAAAAGTTATGTGCATAAAATTTTTGAAGAAAACAAAATAAATTTTATAACAGGCCCTTGTATTAGGGTCTAATCAATTATAATTTCCATCCTACTAGTCTGTAGGACACAATGCAGTAATACTGCACTTACCCATTTGCAGCTAAGACTACAGGAAGTTGCCATTCTATAAGAGAGAAAAAAGGACCAGATTTAAATGCAAGGGAAGCGTCTGTCATTCCCTTCATTCTCAGGAGTATATGGGTGAGCCAGATAATAGCCAACCTGTGGTACCTGACTGGCAGTGTAGTTCGGAGAGTCCTACGTCTTAACATATGTTAAGCGTCGCAGCTTCGATTCTTACACTGAGTTCAAGTCCTCAGTGTTGGCGTGGGAGTACCTCAATCCCACCTGTATATGTATGATCTCTTTAACCTTGTGCTCCTTGGCACTGTGCAGATGTTCTCAGAAATCCCATTGGATTTGTCGGTCGGTCTTCATGACCTTGTGCTTTCCTTAGCACCATTAATGGCTCATGTGTTCCCTTCTCCTGGAATTAGACAGAAGCATTAATCACAGTCCCATAACATTTAACAATATATGGCAAGTTCTTGGAGTCTAAACCTTGTGAGTAAGCATTAATATTACAGCAATTATATATATATTAAAATTATAGCATTGCAAAAATATGCAAAAATTAAGTGATTATATGTACTCAAGTACAAGAAAATGAGAAAAAAGACAAAAAAAATATCAATTATTCTATTAAAAGATATTAAGAAATCAATAAGAAATTAGAATAAAATCAGGGAAAGAATCAAGACAAACCAATGATTCCAAATTAACATCCATGAGTCCATGAACTGTTATCTCCAATGCAGGTAACAGGAAACAGTTAATCAGGTTCAATAGAAGATGCCCTCTTTACATGTGAGCAATGAATCCAAGAGTCCTTTTCTCCGATCTTTATAGCTGTTGGGGTGGTTATTAAAATTTCAAACGGCCCATCCCACGAAGGCTGGGTTGCCCCCGTGCGCTGGAAATTCTTTATATACACTTTGTCTCCTGGATTCAGGTCGTGAAGTGAAAAGTCTATTGGTCCTGCTTGTACTGCAGTTCCAGATTCATGGAGTTCACGCAGTCTGTGTTGCAATTCCTGTATATAGGAAGCAATAGAAGTATCTCCTCCTAATAGTGATGTATATGCAGGAGAAAAGGGTTTAGCCTGTATAGGAGGATGTCCAAAAAGCATCTCATATGGTGAGATGTGTAGATCTCCCCTAGGTCTGCTTCTAAGATAAAATAGAGCTAGAGGGAGAATTTCAGGCCATTTTAGATGTGTCTCAGTACATAATTTGCCAATCATGGTTTTAAGTTCTCTGTTCATCCGTTCAACTTGGCCTGAGCTCTGGGGGTGATATGGTACATGGAATTTTGGAGTTATCCCCAGGCATGAATATATTTCAGATAAAACTGAATCAGTAAAGTGACTCCCTCTGTCCGAGTCAATACGTGCAGGCAGACCAAAACGAGGAATAATTTCTTTTAAAAGCACCTTGGCAACAAAGGCTGACGTGGCTCGGGCAGTAGGAAATGCTTCCGGCCACCTGGTCAGTTGATCCACTATGACCAGACAGAATTTATATTGTCCAGCCTTTGGCATTGTTATGAAATCAATTTGTAGGTGCTCAAAAGGTGTGTAAGCCAATGGACGCCCACCAAAAGCCTTGCCACGAAAGGCGTGTTGGTTATATGCTTGGCAAGTAGGGCAAGCTGCACACACTTTAGAGGCTATAGTGGTTATGCCAGGAGCTATCCATACTCTCTTAACAGAGTCCACGATGCCCTGGGTACCAAAATGACCATTTTTATGAATAGATTGGCAAATTTGGCGATAAAAGTGTCTAGGGAGCAGGGGTTTTCCTTCAGAGGACACCCATACTCCATTTATCTGTTTGGCTTTAAATTTCTGCTTCCATTTTGTTATTTCCTTCTCATCATAGGAAAGTGATAAATTTAAGTCATCAGTGGTTGTTAATGTTAAAATTAGTTCAGGCCCTTCTATTGCTGCTAGCGTTGCAGCAATATCTGCCCGATTATTTCCCTTAGAGACAGGGTCAGTGCCACCTGTATGAGCAGAGCAGTGAACTACAGCTAGGGCTTTTGGTAGCTGGAGAGCAGAAAGAACTTCATTAATAATTTTTGCATTAGCTATAGATTTTCCAGCTGAGGTTAAAAATCCTCTCTGGAGCCATAACATACCCACTGCATGACATATTCCAAATGCATATCGAGAATCCGTATAAATTGTAGCCTTTTTATCTTTGGCAATTATACATGCATGTTTTAGAGCCATGAGTTCTGCGGCTTGAGCACTTAGATTTGAGGGCAGTGAAGCTGACCATACAGTGTTAAATTCTGTAACTACAGCAGCTCCAGTGTAGCGTATGCCATCCCTCATAAATGAAGAGCCATCAGTAAATAAAACTAGATCAGGATTCTCTAAAGGAGTGTCCAGGAGATCGTCTCGAGGCTTTTCAGCCATGGACACTAGTGTTTCACAATTATGTAAAGGTTCTTCCGAAACTGGTAAATCTGGAAGTAAGGTGGCTGGGTTAAGGGTTGTACAACGTTTTAAAGTAATATTTTCATTATTTAGCAAGGTTATTTCATACCTTGTAATTCTCTGATCAGAAAATGCCTGTGTTCTATGTCTTAGCAGTAATGCTTCCACTTCATGTGGGCACATAATTGTTAATGGGCATCCCAATACTAGATCAACAGTTTTCGTCACTAACAGAGCTGTGGCAGCTACACCTCTAAGGCATGGTGGTGCACCTGCAGCTATAGGGTCTAGCTGAGCTGAATAATAAGCAATTGGACGCTGGTATGGTCCCAAAGTTTGGGTTAAAACACCTGAAGCTACTCCTCTACGCTCATGTACATATAAAGTAAATGGTTTGTTATAATCCGGGATGCCTAGAGCAGGAGCAGACAGAATAGCTTGTTTTAAATTCGATAGAGCTAACTTGTGTTCTGGCTCTAATTTAAGTGGTTCAGGGACTGAATCTTTTGTTAATGCTATAAGGGGTTTAGTAATCTCCCCATAGCAAGGGATCCATTGTCTGCAGAAACCTGTTGCTCCTAGGATTGCTCTTAAGTGTTTTTTAGTGGTAGGATTGCTCAATTTTTGAATATTTTCAATGCGCTTAGGGGATATATGTCGTGCACCAGCTGTCAAGATGAACCCCAAATATTCCACTCTGGGGAGACACCACTGCACTTTTTCTTTTGCTATCTTATGTCCTCTTTTATGTAACTCTAAAAGAAGATGTTTACTATCTTCTTGGCATGTTTCAGCATCAGGTGAAGCCAGGAGCAAGTCATCTACATATTTAATCAATTTACTATTTTTAAATATTATATTTTCTGTATCTTGGCTCAAAATCTGTGCAAAAATACACGGGCTCTCGCAGAAACCTTGGGGAAGACGGGCCCATGCCCACTGAGAATTATTCCAGGTAAAGGCAAATATATGTCTGGAATTCTCATGAATGGGAATTGAGAAAAAGGCTGAGCACAGGTCCACGACCGTAAAGTAAGTGGCTGTGCTGGGAATAGAAGAAATAATTGTGTTTGGGTTTGAAACCACTTGGTGTCTCTTTATAACATGATTGTTTATAGCTCTTAGATCCTGAACAAATCTATATTGGGGTTTTCCATCTGGGCCTAATTTCGGCTTCTTGACAGGTAAAATAGGTGTATTATATTCTGACTTGCACGGGATTATTATTCCTTGCTCAATTAGTGAATTTATCACTGGGGTAATTCCCTCAATGGCTTCTTTTGATAAGGGGTACTGAGGAATGGAGGGAGCTGGTCCTCCTTTTGTTCTAATCTGAACAGGTACAGCTGATTTAAGTAGGCCTACATCAGTAGAAGATGTAGCCCATAGAGACTCTGGAATATCATCTGGGATTTTAAAAGTGGGAGGCTCTTTTACTTCCTGCTCTTCTGAAAGAAGTACAGGGAGTAGGTTTAAAGAGTCCTCTGGCAATTCCAGTGACATAGAACCATCTGGATTGCAAATTATTGTGGCTCTAAGTTTACATAATAGATCCCTTCCCAGTAAATTTGTGGGGGATCCAGGCATTAAAAGAAAGGAGTGTTCTATTGATAAAGGTCCAAGGCTTACCATACGAGGAGAAAGTTCTGGGACCTTTTGAGATGTTCCTGATACCCCTACTACGTTTAGAGAGCCAATAGAATTACAGTTTACATCTGGTTTGCTTACCAGTACTGATCTTGAAGCCCCAGTATCTAATAAACAACCGTAACATGAATTACCCACTTTTAGGGTTACATAAGGTTCCTTACTATTTGGGGGGGAATGTATAGGGATAATAGGCATTAGAACATCATGGTCAGGAAAGTCAAAAGTTTCCCTTTCTGATTCCAAAGCCGTCCCTCCCCCCACGCACCTTCATAAAGATGCTTGGGCTCCATGGGCACCCCCCTGAGGGGCATTAGCACCCTGATTAGTTCGGGGGCGAGCTCCACTTGAGATATACTGTTGTGGGGTCATTTGGTATGAGCTATCATCATCCCGAGGTTTATTTTTAGCATTTCTATCATGCCTAAAATTGCTATTCCCGGAATCATCATCTTTATTATTGCTATTCCTGTTTCTGTTGTTATTCCTATAGTTATCTGTTGGCTGGGTATTATTTCTGAGTAGTCTCAAGAAAGTCCTACAAATCCCCATTGTATGGCCCTTCTTTATACAGAAATAACAGAAAGCAGGTTGATTGTTAGATTCTTGGAGAGGGGCTATAATCTCTCCTTTATTTTTTTGGTTTGCTTTTAGCATTTTGATTTCTGCTTTTAAACCATCTATCGAGTCAGTATCATCCTCCTGTTCTTGGCTTCTAAAAACATAAGATGCTGTCTTCCTTAATTCCTCAAGGCCCATTTTATCCCAATTTGGGCAATGAGTCTTAAAATAGTCTTTGACTACTTTGCAGGAATTTTTTACAAATTGTCTACGTACATGTTTTACCTCCCGTTCTACGGTTAAGTCAAGGTCCATATATATCCTTGCAACCTCAATCAGTCTGTCCATAAAATGGGACGGAGTTTCATCGGCACGCTGTTTAATTTTTTCAAATTTGTCCCACATGTATCCTGTGTCAGCACAAGCCTTTATAGCTGTTAATAATGCTTGCCTGCCATCATGTAATTTTTTAATATCTGTTGGAGAGTTGTAATTCCATTTTGGATTTGTATGGGGCCAGTTAGGTGAGTCTTTACTTTTATTACGATTGGCCCGATTTATGATCCTCTCTTTCTCACCATGTGTCAGAATTGCTCCTAAAACATTTTCAACGTCCTGCCAAGTAGGGTCATAAGTATCAAATATATTTTCTAATGTTCTTAAAACTAAAACTGGGTCTTTTTCAAAACTAGGCATATTCTTTTTCAATCCCTCTAAATCATCAAGGCTGAAGGGAGTAAAGTGTCTTACAGATACCAGGTCTCCTTCAGTATTAAAAGTAGGTACTTCTCGTAAAGGAAATAGTGTTCCTGCAGCAATAGCTGTATCCCTGAATGTCTGTAGGAGGGGCTGAGGGGTGGGTTGGACAGGTTGAGGAGGTGGGAGCAGGACGGGCTGGGGAT
>NW_025369163.1:0-4949 GCF_016433145.1 Gracilinanus agilis | reverse complement strand
ATAAGATCAGGAGTGAAACAAGGATGCCCATTATCACCTCTATTATTCAACATAGTACTAGAAACACTAGCAATAGCAATTAGAAAAGAAAAAGAAATTGAAGGTATCAAAATAGGCAAGGAGGAGACTAAGCTATCACTCTTTGCAGATGATATGATGGTCTACTTAAAAAATCCTAGAGAATCAACTAAGAAGCTGGTAGAAATAATCAACAACTTTAGCAAAGTTGCAGGATACAAAATAAATGCACATTAATCATCAGCATTTCTATACATTTCCAACACACTAGAGCAGCAAGAGGTAGAAAGAGAAACACCATTTAAAATCACCGTAGACTATATAAAATATTTGGGAATCTATCTACCAAAACAAACACAGCAATTATATGAAAACAACTACAAAACACTTTCCAAAAAAATAAAACTGCATCTCAACAATTGGAAAACCATTAATTGTTCATGGGTAGGACGAGCTAACATAATAAAAATGAACATTCTACCCAAATTAATTTATTTACCTATTTAGTGCCATACCTATCAAATTACCAAAAAAGGTTTTTATTGAATTAGGAAAAACTATAACAAAGTTCATTTGGAATAACAAAAGATCAATAATATCAAGGGAAATAATGAAAAAAAATATGAAGGAAGGGGGCCTAGCAGTACCAGATATTAAACTATACTATAAAGCAGCAGTCATTAAAACAATACGGTACTGGCTAAGAGATAGAAGGGAGCATCAGTGCAATAGACTTGGGGTTAATGATGTCAGCAAGACAGTGTTTGATAAACCCAAAGAGCCCAATTTTTGGGACATGAATCCACTATTTGACAAAAACTGCTGGGAAATTTGGAAAACAATATGGGAGAGATTAGGTCTAGATCAACATCTCACACCCTACACCAAGATAAATTCAGAATGTGTCAATGACCTGAATATAAAGAGGGAAATTATAAGTAAGTTAAGTGAACAGAAAATAGTATACCTGTCAGATCTCTGGGAAAGGAAAGATTTTAAAACCAAGTAAGAGTTAGAGAAAATTACAAAATGTAAATTAAATGGTTTTGACTATATTAAGCTAAAAAGCTTTTGTACAAACAAAAATAATGTAGTCAAAATCAGAAGGGAAACAACAAATTGGGAAAAATCTTTATAACAAAAAACTCTGACAAGGGTCTAATCACTCAAATATACAAGGAGCTAAATCAATTGTATAAAAAAATCAAGCCATTCCCCAATTGAAAAATGGGCAAGAGACATGAATAGGCAATTCTCAGGTAAAGAAATCAAAAGTATCAATAAGCACATGAGAAAGTGTTCTAAATCTCTAATAATTAGAGAAATGCAAATCAAAACAACTCTGAGGTATCACCTCACACCTAGTAGATTGGCTAAAATGAAAGAAGGGGAGAGTAATGAATGTTGTAGGGGGTGTGGCAAAATTGGGACATTAATGCATTGCTGGTGGAACTGTGAACTGATCCAACCATTCTGGCTGGCAATTTGGAATCATGCTCAAAGGGCTATAAAAGAATGCCTGCCCTTTGATCCAGCCATACCATTGTTGGGTTTGTACCCCAAAGAGATCATAGATAAACAGACTTGTACGAAAATATTTATAGCTGCGCTTTTTGTGGTGTCAAAAAACTGGAAAAGGAGGGCATGTCCTTCAATTGGGGAATGGCTGAACAAACTGTGGTATATGCGGGTGATGGAATACTATTGTGCTAAAAGGAGCAATAAACTGGAGGAATTCCATGTGAATTGGAAAGACCTCCAGGAACTGATGCAGAGTGAGAGGAGCAAAGCCAGAAGAACACTGTACACAGAGACTGATATACTATGGTAAAATTGAATGTAATGGACCTTTGTACCAGCAGCAATACAATGACCCAGGATAATTCTGAGGGATTTATGGTAAAGATGCTACCCACATTCAGAGGAAGGACTGCAGAAGAGGAAACATATAAGATAAACAATTGCTTGAATGCATGGGTCGGGGTGGACATGATTGGGGATGTGGACTCGAAATTACCACACCAATGCAACTACCAACAATTTGGAAATAGGCCCTGAACAAGGACACATGATAAAACCAGTGGAAATATGCTTTGGCCATGGGTGGGGGGAGAACAGGGGGGTGAAGGGGAAAGTAGGGGCATAAAGTATGTAAACAGGTTTAAAATGAATATTAATAAATGTTTTCAAAAAAGATATTATTAGCAGAGGCATGCTTCCTGTCCATAAACAGGTCAGTGGCTTGCCTTCATTCATGCCAAAACCCCAAGCAGACAGACAGTTCCCTTTTTATAGTTTTTAGGGAGTATAGAAATTGAACAGGGTAGATGACATTATGGGATTAAATTGGTTATGGAGATGAAGCACAGGGAACAACATGATTGGTTGGAAATTTGGGAATAGGGGCTAGGAACAACGGTCCTTCTTTTCTCAGACTAAGAAGTTGTTTGAATCCAGTTGCAAGATGGCAGCTCAGACTTTTAGACAGCAAAGCAGATACTTTTGAAGGATAGCTTTGTGGTTTAAAGAATCAGCCCCTTTCTTTATCAGACAGTCCTCAAGGCTAGCACAATCCTTGAGGCAAACAGATTAGCAGTAGAGCTGAATTTCAAAGTTTTTCCTATTACAAACCAGCTAAATTTTCTGAACTAAGGTCAGAAACAAAGAATCATAACTTAAGCAGTTAATATCACAAAAGTGATAATAGGACAAAATCAATTACTTGTAAATAGTATCAATAAGAAAATGATATAGGATCAATTTAAAATTTTTCAACTATGATGAATTTGGATTTAGATGGGGGATACAAAAGTGATTTAACATTAGAAAAACGATTTACCATAATTAATCATATCAATAAAATGAAAATCCCACATCCAAAACACGTGATTATATTGAAAACTACCTTAAAAACATGCAGGCCTAAATGATGAATTATTATAATGATTCTGAATAATAAGTGGGTTAAAGAATGATCATAGGAAATTAATTATATGAAACAGGAAAATAATGAGAAAACTCAAAATTTCAAGGATGTAGCTAAATCAGCCCTCAGGGAGAAAAAGAAATCATATCTCTGAAAATATGTTAGTAAAATAAAAACAGAGTAATAACCAAATGAGTAATGAACCAAATGAGTCATTCATTAAGAAGAAAATTAATCAATTCATATAAGGACAAAAAAAGGAGATCTTGAATATTAGAGGAGAAATAGATAAAATATAAAAGAAAAATATGGGAGAACTCCCAAACAAAGCTAAATGTTCTTCGGAAAGATGTGAGTAATGGAAACCCTAATCTAATCCTAAAGATAAAGGAAGGAAATCTGATGGTCAAAATGAAACATGAACAAAGCAAAATCACAACAGAGAAAAAGAGCATTGTTATAATTGAGTATACACAGTTATATGGCAGCACAAACAAAAATTCAAAGGAAATGGAGACAGTTTCAAAAATATGAAATAGCAACATTAATAGACCATAAAACCAAGATCTTAGACCATCTAATGTCAGAAAATAAAATGTAATGAACTTAAAAAATCTTGGTGTAAGTGGAATTATGGGTAAGTAACTCAGACTTTATTGTTGTTCACTCTTTTGTTTCAGTTATGTCCAACACTTTGTGGCTCTATTTGGAGTCTTCTTGGCAAAGATACTGGAGTGGTTTGCCATTTCCTTCTCCAGTTCACTTGATAGTTGAGGAAATCAAGGCAGATAGGGTGACTTGTCCAGGGGCACACAGCTAATAAGTATCTGAGGCTAAATTTGAACTCAGAAACATAAGTATTCTTGACTCTAGGCCCACTGTTCTATCCATTGTACTACCTAACTGCCCTCAGACTTTCAAAGAACAAGAAAATATATAACACAACTTATTCTAAAAAGATAAGAAAAGAAACAATCTACAAAACTCTTTTAATATGATAAAAAAAAACTAGGGAAGTATAAAAATGGGGGATTGGGGTAGAGGGTATTGAATTGAAATTAGGAGCAGAGAAATGCACATCTGATTTGGGAGTATTTATGGTGGAAGCTATTCAGCAGCTTTTTGTTTAATCTTGTTTTTGTTGTTTTTCCCCCCACATTATCTTCTTGGAAAGTAAAGAGGTCTGAGAAAGGACTTGACTTCAATGTAGTTCTAATCATCGAGAGTCCACAGAATATCTTTTTTTTTTCCTTTTTTCCCTCATTTTCGATCAGTATTTGAACATTTTATATTCCCCATTCTCATTAGGAAACCATAATGGGGGGGAGAAGGGATAGAGGATGCAAAGGAAAGGAATACATTTTCTCTTTAGGGTATTATCAGAGGTTATTGAGAAAAGATGTAAAGGACAAGGTCTGTCTACAGGATGAATCATACTTTTGAGACTGAAAAGGTGTTGATTTGTTTTGTGTGACTGCATTGTTCTAAGGGTTGACTTGTGTTTGGGAAGGATGGGAAGGGAGATTGTGTGTAGTGACAGAAATCTTGAAAAAGAAGAGAGTATTGATATGACATTTTAAAAATACATAGAAGAAAACAAAGTTCAGAAGGAGAAAAAATCATATTAGCTTGTTAGAAAATTATATTATGACAGATTATTTTTAGATGATAGACTATGTTTCTAAATAACATTGTATACAAATTTAAATAACATCCTAGCAAAAAGGCTACAGCAGCATATCCAATAAATTATTCACTGTGGCCAAATTGGATTTATATGAGGGATACAAGGGTGAATGAGCATTATGAAAGTCATTTAACATAATTATATTAAAAAACAAAAATACCAGCTCTAAATCACATGATAATTTGACATAACATGGAAAAAGCCTTGGAAGGCTCATTTTAAAAATATATAAAGATAATACATAATACAAAATACATAAAGATAATATATATTTTTGGGTTCTTGCCCTTCCTTCCTTCCTTCCTTCCTTCCTTCCTT
>NW_025369162.1:0-3001 GCF_016433145.1 Gracilinanus agilis | reverse complement strand
AATGGTATGGCTGGATCAAAGGGCAGGCATTCTTTTATAGCCCTTTGGGCATAGTTCCAAATTGTTAGCCAGAATGGCTGGATCAGTTCACAACTCCACCAGCAATGCATTAATGTCCCAATTTTGCCACATCCCCTTCAACATTCATTACTCTCCCCTTCTTTCATTTTAGCCAATCTGCTAGGTGTGAGGTGATACCTCAGAGTTGTTTTGATTTGCATTTCTCTAATTATTAGAGATTTAGAACACTTTCTCATGTGCTTATTGATACTTTTGATTTCTTTACCTGATAATTGCCTATTCATGTCTCTTGCCCATTTAGCAGTGGTTTGCTTTGAGCCAGTATCCCTTATCCCCTCCCTTGATTGACTTCCCTTTCTTCCCCCTCCCTTGTTGTTCCCCTCTTTTTGTTTTTTAAAGACCAAATGAATTCCCTCCCCCTTCTTCTCCCCTCCCTTTTTTGGCCTCCCCACTTCCCTGCTCCCTTTGGTTTATCCCTTTTGACTTTCTCAGTAGGGTTAGATAGAGTTTTTTATCCAGATGGATAATAAAGCTACTCTTCCTTCTCCGGGTTGATTACACTGAGAGTAAGGTTTGATTATGCTCTCTTCCTCTCCTTCTTATGGTATTATTTATCCCCTCCCCTTCCCATGCCCTCTTTGTGTGTAATAGAATATCTTATTTTTCTTATTTACTCGGATTTTTCTTGGTGTCCCCTACTATTCCCCACCTCTTTCCCACCCCCCATGTCTTCTTAGACCATTTAGTATCCTGTCCTCTCCCTTTGAATTATTCTTCTGGTTGCTATAATAGTGAATATTATAATAGTGTATAGAGTTCACTACAGAGAATTATACATAGCATTTCTCCACCTAGTAATATAGATAATTAGATCTTATTTATGCCCTTAAAGAGTCAAGCTTAAAAGACTATGAGTTTTCTTTCTTTTCCCTCTGTTTCTTATTTACCTTTTCATCTTTCTCTTGATATTTGTGGTTGAGTGTCAAACTTTCCATTTAGTCCCGGTCTCTTTTGTGCAAAAACTTGGAATTCTTCAATTTTGTTGAATGCCCATACTTTCCCCTGAAAGTATATGGTTAGTTTTGCTGGGTAGTTGATTTGTGGCTGAAGGCCCAGCTCTCTTGCCTTTCTGAATACTGTATTCCAAGCCTTGCGGTCTTTTAGCGTTGAGGCTGCCAGATCCTGTGTGATCCTTATTGGTGCTCCTTGATATTTGAATTGTCTCTTTCTGGCTTCTTGTAAGATTTTTTCTTTAACTTGAAAGCTCTTCAATTTCGCTATTATATTTCTGGGTGTTGACTTTTCTGGGTCCAGTGTAGAGGGTGATCTATGGATCCTTTCAATGTCTATATTGCCCTCTTGTTGTAGAACTTCAGGGCAATTTTGCTGAATAATTTCTTTAAGTATGGAGTCCAAGTTTCTATTAATTTCTGCCTTTTCTGGAAGACCAATGATTCTCAAGTTGTCTCTTCTAGACCGGTTTTCTTGGTCTGTCACTCTCTCATTGAGATATTTCATGTTTCCTTCTATTTTATCAGTCTTTTGACTTAGTTTTATTTGTTCTTGTTGTCTTGAGAGATCATTGGTTTCTAAATGTTCGATTCTAGCCTTTAAGGACTGGTTTTCGGCTTTAATGTTTTGGTTTTCGGCTTTAATGTTTTGGTTTTCGGTTTAATGTTTTGGTTTTCGGCTATAATTTTTTGGTTTTCCTTTTCAATCTGGTCATTTTTGGTCTTCAGTTGACTTGTCTCACTTTCCAATTGTAAAATTCTGCCTTTTAAACTGTTATTTTCTTGCCAGATTTCTTCCATCTTCCTCAGCATTTCATTTTTAAATTCTTCCATAGCTTGTGACCAGCTTTCATTTTTTTGGGGAGGTTTGGATTTTTGTTTTCCCTCCTCTGTTGTCTGGATTTTCTCTGTGTAGAAGTTGTCGAGTGTTCCAGAGTTTCTCTTGATAGTCTTTTTCTTCTGGGCTTCCTTATTGCTGGCCATTGTTAGCCCCGCCCCTTTTCAGCTTTGTCTTTCCACTCCGGGTCTGCCTGGGCCTTGCAAGCTCCCGGGGGCTCCGGTCTCCTTGTCCTCGGGGTCAGGCCTCCTGGTAGTTCCTGGTCTGCCCCTCTGCCTGAGGTTCCTTCAGCAGTCTTTGGGGCTGCTTCCACTGCCTCGCTGGGTCCACACCATGTCCTCACTGGAGGTCCAAGCCTGGGCTGGAGATAGTTATTCAAGCCTAGGGCACTGTCTTTGCCTGAGCAGATGCTCTTAGGGCACTGCCTTCACCCCCGCAGAAGGTAGTGAAAGTCCGTGGGCTGGAGATCTTTATTCACACCTGAGGCGATGCCTTCAGTGCTTGGGAAAGGCCTTGTTTTAGGGGCCTTTGTCCCAGCCAGAGCTGGTGCCTTCACCCACGTGGGCGCTTAGGGAAAGTCCCAGCCACCTGGGGTCCCTCGTCTTGCTGCACACAGGTACAAGCCCCGGGGCTGCCAGTGATTATCTGGTTGCCCCAGTCCTGTTTTCACTCTTGTGCGTTGGCATTGTGTGAGGTGTGTGGTGTGGGGGGTGGGGGAGGGGCTTCTTCCTCTCGCGTTTTAGTGAGAGCTGTTTCACCCCTTTATAGCGTGGAAATGCCCCGATTCTGCGTACCTTCAATGCTGCGCCCTGTTGTGGGGTTCCTTCGTTCTTCTGGACTCGTTTTTATTTCCCCTTGAGGGGTTCTGTATGCTTTGGTCAGGAGAGATCGAGCAGCTGCTCCTTACACTGCTGCCATCTTAACTGGAAGTCCTCCCAATAAACATTTATTAAGCCAGTACTATGTGCCAAGTATTATGCTAAGCTCTGAAGCTACAAATATAAGCAAAAAGAAAGAACAGTCCCTATCCTCAAAGAGCTTGCATTCTAATGGGAGAAGACAAAATATAAAAGGAAACTGAAGAGTGTGTGAGGGGAAATGGAAAAGAGATGAGATGAGGAAAGATAGTGTT
>NW_025369161.1:0-10155 GCF_016433145.1 Gracilinanus agilis | reverse complement strand
CAACACCGGACCCCACCCAAGTACCCCTGGGGGCTCAGGCCCGCCTCCTCCTGGCTCCTACCTCCAGACCGTCCACGTCTATGCAGGCTCGAACACTGAACTTCTGCCCCAGGAGTCGCAGTTTGGGGACACAGTAAAGTAGGCGGTCGTTGAACTGGGGAGCAAAGAAAGGAGCGTGTGGAGGAGGAGCAGGAAGAAGGCGCTGCTCTCGCTCAGTCCCTGACTGGCCGCCGGGCCTTACCAGGATGAGGTACCGATCCTGAGTGGTCCCGTTCTTGGCCGACAGCTTGAGGATGTGGCCCTCCTTGATGAGCTCGTTGGCGGGACTGACGATGTCCTCCTCTCCTCCGAGCAACTCGTAGACCTTCAAGAGTTTGTGCATTCTCTCCTGCCGGGAGCAGCGGGACACAGTGAGGTCTCTGCCCGGATGCCTCCCCACACCCGCTCCGGAGCTAGGCTGGGGGGCCCCCAGAGCCTCACCATCTTGCGTATGGCAGCATTGGAGTGCTCGGCCGCAGTAGCAATCAGTTCCAATGATTCTGGGAGGCAAAACAAGGGCTTCAGAGCAGGAGGAACCCCTCTGGGGGAGGGGATGGCATTGGAGCCAAGCCTCGAATGCCATCCGGCCACCCACTCGGGCATCGACCCAGAAATCTAGGCCGCCATCCGCTACCCAGGGTCCCCACCCAGGCCAGGAGACTCACTCTCTGCATCCTTGCTGTCTGGGGAGCCGTGAGGAAGCTTGAGCAAGTAGTCCTTGAGCAGCAGCTCGTAGCGGGGAATGCGCTGCACGGGTTCCAGCATGTGGTGCTGCAGGGTCAGGTTCCCACAGGCCTCCTCTTTCTGGGGAGCAGGAAAGAGTCGGCCAGGGAGGGTCCCGCGGTGCACGAGAGCTGGGGGGGGGGGACGATCTCGGGGGCTCCCCACTCACCTGCACCTCGTGGATGATGACCTTGAAAGGGGCCGAGCGCTCCGTCCACGTGTTCACCAGCTCCACGGCCCTGTCGAAGTTCTTGACGTACTCGCCGTACATCTTCAGGAAGGGTGCCAGCTTCTGTAGGATGTCTCCAATCCGAGGGTACCGGTCCCTTGGGGGGGGGCAGGAAAGAAGAGGGACCAGCCTGAGCCTCCTGATTCTGGGCACGGGAAGCCCACCGAGCCTCCCACTTTACAGGAGGTTATCTGGTTTCGTCCCCTCGCTTGGCAAAGGGGAGGGCCTCCCTTGCCACCCACGGTCGTGCAGACCAGCACCCTAACCCAGATCATCCGCCTAATGGGAATGGGGCGGCGTCCTCCCTCGGAGGCTCCTCACCACTCTTCCATCCGCTTCTCAAGCTCTGGCAGCAGAAACTGCTGATGGAAACAGTAGATGGAGCAAATGTTGGAGAAGATGCCGTGGACCACATCAGCTGGGAAGGAGCTTCGGGTCCGGGCCTCCTCTAATAGCCGGGCACAGAATACCTGTCAGGGTACAGAGGCAGGTAAGGCCAGGCTCTGGCTGGGCCTCGGGGACTCTGGCAGCTCCACCCCAGAGGCAGGCTGAACAGTTAGTTGGCCAGGGTCAGGTACAGGTTAAAGAGGAGAAGGGCCCAAGGCAAGGCAAGGCAAGGCAAGGCTCCTGTCGGTCTGTTTCTAAGGCAACTCTTTGGAGGTTTCATCGCATCGTGTCCTACTCGTGGTATTCGTCACGTTAGGCCCGATAGAACATTTCAGCCCCCTCCCCCCCACCCCGGCAGCCATAGTTTGCCCAGCACGGGTCTGCGTAAATTGGGAAGTTTGGGACGGAGTCTGGCTTGAGTTGGAAGGGCCAGGCTGGGGCCGAGGGGGCTCTCTGTCCTCCCTGGGACTGTCGGGGACGAGAGGGTCCCTTTGGGAAGTGGGGTTCTGAGCAGCAGGGCTGCCAGAGGCCAAGAGGCTTCCCTCAGAGGGGCGGCAGAGGACGGGCGCTACCTGGTCCAGGAGGTGCAGTCGGGACACGTAAGCCTTTTCTGTCTGCAGAAGTTCGTTGGCGATATGAAAGACCTTCTGCTGGACTGTCAGCTGCAAGGGGGGACGAAGTGCAGGGCACCCGGCTGAGCCTCGCCTGGGCCTGCCTCGAGAACCCCAGCTACCTCCCCGGGCCCCCTCTGAGAGCTCCGCCTACCTCTGAAGAGTCCTGTCTCTCCATCCTGGGCCTGGGCAGCCCCTCTCGCCCCACTTCTTCATCGTCTTCCTCTTCGTCCTCATCCAGGTCACTATCTGCCTCCACCGGGTCTCGTGGAGGCTGCGGAAGCCCACCAGCAGGGAGCGGGCCACTGGGAGGGCCCGGGGCGGCCTCCCCGCCGCCTCCACCGTTACCACTGCTGCTGGCATTGGCCAAGCAGGTCTCCTCGCTGGTGGAGGGTGAGCTGATGCTTCCGATGCCGCTGTCTCTGTTGGGCACCTTCTCCCCCGGGGCAGACAGGAGGAGGCACGGGGAGCCCTCCCGGGAGTCTGCCCCCGTGGTCAGCTCGGAGGGCCCAAGAGCGGCGGCTCCCGTCGCCGCCACTGCCGCCTCAGGGGCCAGGGCTGGGGGCTCTCTGTGGGGGAGACACGTGGCCGAGGAAAAGTCGGCCTTGGGAGGCTTCGCCCCGAGCCCCTGCCCCCCAGCTCGAAAGCCCTTCCCTGTCTCCCCCGTGCTGCCCTCCATGGCAGGCCCGGGCCCCACTCACCTCTCGAACCTCTCGATCAAGGAGGTCAGAAAAAAAAAACCCCCGGCCGCTTCGGGCCGAGCCTGGGAGGCCCTGGTCAGCCGGGGGTCTGCGGGGAGTGGCCGGGAGGGGGGTGGGGGGATGGGTTCCAGCAGAGGAGCCAGCCGGGGGCCCAGGAGGTGAGCTGGCTTGGGGGGCACTGAAAGACAAATTGCTGGGGTAACCCCCCCTGCACTTGGTGCACCCTCTCCTTTGGGAGGCCCCCTCCCTGCCCTCCTAAGCCCGCACTCACCCTGAGGCTTGGGCCCAGGGGGCCTCCTGGAGGGGGAGGCTTTGAGACCCGGAGTCTCTCCGGGGCTTCCCTCGGGGCTGGGCTCCAGGGACAGACTCTTGACAAGCAGCCGGGGGCCCAGAAGCATCCCTGCAACGAGAAGCGGTAGGTAGGCCCCACGGGGCAACCTCGTGGCCAGGCCCTGCCTCTGCCACCGGCTCGGAGGGCGACGGTGGGTGTCCTGGTGTCCTGAGGTTCTAGGGGCTGAGAGCGAGGGAGAGCTCCCTCCAAGGGTCCCTCCTGTCCTCCACTATCTCTGGCCTCAGTTTCTCTGCTTGGCTGGGGCACAGCAGGGAGCAGCTGTCGAGCCAGCCCCAGGTCTGCTGGAGACAAAGCTGAGGGCCTCTGGTGCCCTATTTGGTCCTCTCCCCCCCCCCCCCCCACCACACACACACACACACACACACACACACACACACACACAATCAGAGAGGGCCTGGGCATATGAGGGAGTGAGAGACACGTCCCACCGCAGGCCAGGCCTGAAATCACTCTGGGGAAAGAGAGAAGGAGTGACCCGAGGAAGGGCACGGCAAGCCAGGGAGACGAGGAAAGCACGGTGGGAGCGAGGGAAATCCAGAGCCTGTTTGCTCTGGGCAGTGGGGAGCCTTGGTAGTTTCTTGAGCTGGGATAGGATGAGCTCTAGTTCAGAAGCTGCCAGGGTCCTCCCTTGCCAATGGGAAGAGTGATAGATCAGGCCAGGCCTCCAGAAAGCAGATATTTTAGCAGAAGGGCCCTTGGCCATGTGAATTACGAGAGGACCCCAGAGGAGAAGGGACATGTCCAAGGTCACATAGTAAGTGACCAAAAAAGTCAGGATTAGACCCCAGACCCTCTGGCTTCCTATTCAGTTTTCCTTGGTCTCCCTCCCCCACCTCGCCTCCATCCATCAGCTTCGAACACCAGATCCTTTTTATAGCTGTGGCAGGTGACTCTGTGTGTGTGTGTTGGGTAAGGGCATGTCAATCCTGCCTCTTCTGCACTCTCCTTTGTGTGACCTTGTATAAGTCATTGCCCTTCCTTTAAAATGAGGCAGGGGTGGGGCAGGAATTTAAGCAAGTTTGCAGTGTGTGCAAGGGAAGGGAATGAGCTAGGGACTTCACAAAGCAGGTGCTGTCCTTATCTTCATTGACAGTTGAGGAAACCGAGGCAGCCAGAGGTGAAGTGACTTGCCTACAGGTCCCACAGCTAGGAAATGCTCAAGGCCAGATTTGACCTCAGGCCTTCCTGCCTCCAGGTCTAGCTCCTTGGGATGCCGCCTTGGGCTCACTCCACCAGGCTTGGAGCTCCCCCCTCGGTGGCCCTCCTGGAGCCGGTGTCTCATCTGGACCTTGTAACAAGCAGGTGACGTAGACGGACTTGTCTAGGCTCCAAAGAAGTGTCTGTGGCCGGAGTCCAGGCAGCGGGGGGGAGGTGCCAGAGCGCCCAGCACTGGGCCTGGCCGTGGCCTGGGTTCCAATTGAGCCTCGGCCACTCTAGCTTAACCCTGGTCTTGACTCCCAAAGGGGGACCCTGCCGGCACCTGGCTCACGGGGTTGGGGGAAGGAGCCAATGGCGCCCAGCAGGCGCTGACCAAATGCGTGCCTAGCCCACCTTTCTTGCCCCCAGCTCTAAGGCACGAAGGGAATCCCAGTGAGGCCTGACTAGGGCCCCCCCTTTGCCTCTTCCACCTCTCCTGTCCCTGTAGGCATAGAAAGGGTTAGGGCTCCGCTGGCTGGCCGGCTGGCCGTCCCTCCGCTAGCACTTCCTGCCACAGCTGGGTGACCTGGGGCGAGGGCACGGGCGCCCAGAGAGCGGAGCGGTAGGAGAGCCATCTCCACCAATTCCAAGAAGCCTCCAGCCCTCCCGGAGCGGGTTTGGCCACTCGGTAGTAGGTAGGGCTTCACCCCGAGGTCCGGTGGTGGGTGAAGGGGTTGCCCTCATGCTCGCGCCTCCTCCCGCCAGGCACAGCCAGCAGGCAGACACCTAGTGAACTGGCCTCCAACAGAGGCCCCCCGGTGCCCACAGGAACACGGACAAGGAATCGGGGGAGATGGGTAGGAGGGCAGCCGTTTGGCGTCAGGCTTGCAGGCTCCTTCCATGGAGCGCTCGGTGCGTGCCCGCTGGGCTCCGGGAACTGTGCGAGGTGCTTCACAGACATCACCTCATTTAGTGCCCTCAGCCAGAGCAGGCAGATGAGGAAAAGGTGGCGGGGCCGCTCCACTGACCCCAACTCGGAGCTGGGCCGGAAGGAGCAGGTGGGGGCAGAAGGGGAGCCGCAGCAGGGGCCTCTTCTCCCCTGACCGAGGGCTGCGGCGGACAGATGATTACGGAGTTAGGGACGCAGAGAGGTAGCCCGAGGCATGCATGGGCTTCTGGGTGCGTGTCCGCACGTCCCATCTGGAGGCTGCCCTCTGCCTCCAGCCTCCTTTTCGTTTTCCTTTCCCAGAGTCCATCACTCGGTCCTCCCTCCATTTTCTGCCCGTGTGAATTTCTACCCAGAGCCCCCGGGGCCATCGAAGCTGTTCTGCTTCTCTTATGGCCCAGCCGGAGGACCCTGCTTCTGAGAGGGGCCACTGAACATCCCTGTCAAGCCGGCCAGAGGCAGAGCATGGATTGAGTGCCTACTATGCACTGGGCACCGTGCCAAAGGGCAAAGTCTCGCACCCATTCAGGAACCATTGCCGGAGCTGGCTGGGAGCTGGAAGGGAGTGGGGTTTGGCGCTCTGCTCATCACCAGGTGACGGACTCTCCCAAGTACTGCAGGAGTCACCCTGGGCTTCCGGCCCCAAACCAAGGGAGGCTAGTTCAGTGTGGGGGGGGGGGGCGCGGTAGTGTGTTTTGGGCCATCCGAGCAGAAAGGACCTATCAGACACCAACCCTGGCTCGACTCTTGAACAGAATCGCTTACAGGGACTTGGACTTGTGAGGGCCCTTCCGGCTCAAAATCTGGGTGAAAGGCATTCAGCCGGGCCTCCGTTTCCTCACATGCCCAATGAAGGGGTTGGCCTAGCTGCCCTGTGCAGGCCCTTCCAGCCCTCGAGTCTGAAGGAGCCAGTTCACAGCTGAGTTTTTGCCCCGGCCCGCAGTGCCAAGGAAGGCTAAGACTAGGGGTCCAGGCCGATGGGGCCTGAACCAACTTGGCTCTGACGTGGCGACCAGCAGGGGTTGTGAGCAGGCCCTTGGCTGGCCTGGGCTCTGGGGAGTTCTCCATTCCCAGGGAAAGGCAACCTAGGAAAGTGGGGCAAGCAGGGTTTAGACCTGGCACTCGGGACACTATGGAGGGACAGATCCCGTCACCACCCTTGCATTTTCTGGTGAGGCCTTCTGGAGAAAGCATCAAGGGAGAGGGGTTCTTCTGCCTTAGCCCCAAGGAGCCCACCCACTCCCCTGTGGGGATCCCATGAGGCTCCAGGCCAGAGAGGGTGGTGGCCTCGAAGCCAAGGCCCACATTCGGAGGGTCTGCCTGCCACTGGTAAGAGGAGAGGGCTCAACCCAGGTCCCGAGTGACAGGTGTTTCTCCCCCCCCCCCCCCCCCCAGACAGGGCCCCTCAGCCCCACCAGGCAAACATCTGGCCAGCCCCGGCTCCACATCTGTCTAAAGCATTAGGAAAGCGGGGCTGGTGACTCAGACCTTGGGAACTTAAAGGTACAGGGTCCCTTTTCCTGGAAGCTCTGTGAGCAACCGAAGCCAGACTTGGCAACAGGCCCTCCCTCTCCCCACTCTCCCCTCTCCCCTGATGTTCTAGGAGGGAGCCCGGGCCTGCACACCCAGTTTCTGTAATTGGAGTCCCAGGCCCAGACAGAGCCTGGGTACCCAAGAGGGAAATGTGAGAGTCTGATTCACTTTCCAGATATGGGGAAAAGGGCATTTTGCGGCCCCAGAGCACTGAAGCCAGCAGCGGCAGGCAGGCAGACAGGCAGGCAGGCAGGCACCCCGGCCTTCCCGGGCCCTTCATTTCCTCTCGTGCCCAGCTCGGACGGCCTCTGGCTCTTCGGCTTCCTCGGCTCCACTCTGAATCCAGGCTCGTTCCCTGCCAGCGTCCTGACCCCAGGAGCTGCTGCTCACCGAGCATGCGGACCCACTCCCGGTGCATCTCCAACTGGATGACCCTGGGCTGTCTCGAGTCAAATCCGGCCGTCCCTTGCTTGGCCTGGGACCGAAGGCCCGCCGCAGTCTGGCCCCCTTTCCGACGCTGCTCAGCCTTCCAGCCCAACCAGTTCATTTGCCGCCCTTAAACCTGACACTCCGTCTCCTGGCCTTTGCCAGGCTGTTCCTCTGCACCCCCCCCCCCCACCTCCAACGTGTAGGTCAGACATTCTCTCTGTCTCCCTCCTCCTCCTCCAGCCACCCGGAATGGCTTCAAGGATGGGGACGGTTTGACTTTTCTCTGCATCGCTAGCGCTGGCACAGCTTCCAGAAAGCGAAAACCTGGTGAAGTGCATGCTGGGATTTGGAGCGTTTACCGCCGACTGACGGACCAGAGAGGCACAAACGCTCACGCTGGTGACCGAACCGAACCATCGGCTTCCCGGGGTCCCGAATCCCGACTTGGGCAGCCAGCTGCCTTCTTTAGTGGCCCACGCCTGCCACCCGCCCCAAGACATAGACGGGAGCCCGTACAGATGCGAGGGCTCAGCAAAGATGTGCCAAGTGGCAGGGGAAGCCAAGGAACCTGAGGGCTAAGTCCCATCCATGCCTCGGCTCTCCTTTGGGGTCCCTCTTCCAAATGACAAGGGGGCTGGTAGGGCACCCTGAGCCTCTTCTCACTCGGGCGTACCCATCGCTCTTCCAGTTTTCCACCCCTACGTGATCTCTCACATCCGACAAGCCCTTCTCTCTGCTCACACAGTTCAAACCCCACATTCGTTGCCTCTTGCCTGGAGTGCCCAAACAGGCTCTTACTTGGGCTCCCCACTCCAAACGTCCCCCATCTCCAGGGCTGTCAAACTGCCAATTTTCCTAATGTCGGGGCCTGACCGGGTCACTCCCTTGCTCACTAAGTTTCCGTGGCTCCCTGTTACCTCTGTGCTCTGATACCAATTCCTGTCACGGGCATTTTGCGCCCTTCCCTACTAGGCCTCAATCCACTACCCAGAAGACATCGCTCCCCTCCCTACCACACCACACCTTTGACTACGGTGCCCCAAACCACCGTCCTCGTCTGCTTTTGCCCTCCGTTGCCTGCCTCTTGGCATCCCTAATCTCTTTCAGGAAGCACCTTTCCCATAAAGCCCTTTCTCACTCCCTAACCCTCCCCCCCCACCCCCCAGCTCCAGCAGGCCCACAGCCTCAGCCCCATTTCTGACCCATGCAGAGGGGAAGGGCGCAGCGAGCTGCTTCTAGACCCCCGCCCAGAAGCCAGGTCTCCCAACTCCAAGGCCAGGGGCCTTCCCTCTGGGCCAAAGGAAAGCCCCACAGTCTGGAAAACCACTCGCCCGGCCAGGCCCCCTCTTCCTCCAGACGGAGGCTTCGTGAGGAGGAGACCTGGAGAGTCTGGCCAAAGGAGGCGCCAGCCCTGCTCTGGGACCTGAGCCATATCTGGGATCTATTCTCCAGCAACCAAATGGGGAGGCAGAAAGCTAAGGCCGGAGTGTGCGCACGCGCTCGCTCAGGGATGGCTGTTGTCCTCATCAGAGACTGTCGCGCCCTCCGGCCTCTTTCCAGTGTTCTCCCAAGGTCTGCCTTTGAGGCGCATCTGTGGCCTTCCAGCTTGGGGGAGAGTCAGGACAGACCCAGCCACACCCACCCAGCTGAGCCTCAGTCTCCCCCGCTGTAAGAGATGGCCCGGTCAGCTTCCCAGGGCCGCTCTGCAATTCCTCAAGATGTGCGGGTCCGGAGAAGAGAGGGGGCGTGTCCTTGGGCCACTCGCCCCCCCACCCCCAACTCGGGGTCACTGTTTCTTCCTTTGCGGAAGGAGGCCTCGAAGGGGGTCCTCCCGGTCCCCACCTCTGATCTCTGAGCAGCCCAGAGGAAAATATCCCCCATGGCAGTCCAGGCCTCAGACCCGTCATTCGGGCCCTTCCCCACTGAGCCAGCGCCATGGGGAGCAGCCTCGGTCCCCGTACCCCTGGTCTCTGAGCTGCTCACAGAGGGAGCAGGCCAAGGCATTTCCATGCAAGTTCCTGCCCCCGGGAAAGGGCAGAGGGGGCAGCGGGTCTCGGCTGGGAGCTTTCCCCATCTTCCCGAGTCCCGCCACCTCGTTTGCTGGAAGGGAAACTGAGGACGCTCCAAGAGATCATCAGAGTAGGGTGTGGAGGTGTGGGGCCTTAAACTCACCTGAGTCCTTCCCCTTCACTTTGCCCAGGAGGATGGCGTGCTCCAGGTACGAGGGACAGAAATGGCGGAGGGGGGCGCCAAGGCCTCCGAGGACCCACGGTACTGCCGCTGCCCGGCCCAGCCCCTTGGGCCCTCCCCTCCCTGTCCAGGCTTGGCCCATTTGGCGGCCTCTCAGCCACGTGTCCTCCGCGAGGCTACCTCTAAGAAGGCCCTTCGGGCCATCGGCTCCCTTGCCGGGCCCAGGACTCTGGTCAGTTAAGGGATGACTGGTAGGGAGGAGCTCTGGCTCCCCGAGGCCCTGCCCTGGCAACTCTGGACAAGGGGGGCGGCTGCGGGTCTGGGACTAGGACCACACGGGGCCCCGGGGGCTCGGAGCCGTGCTGGAAGCCAAGAGGCCTCCTGAGTGCCCATCTGGGGGGCCCCGGCCTCTCCCGAGCCGGCTCCCTGCCAGCTCCTCAGTGGGGTGCTGTGGCCAAGCCACAAGAAAGGAGCCCTCGGTGCCCGGCCCTGGAGCCCAGGTGGCACGGCTGCCGCCCCGCCCCCTCCCCGGGCTCCTCCAGCCCCTCTGCGGGGCACGTGAAGCCCGGGGCTCCGGGGCTCCTGCGAGTTGGCTGTGCCCGCACTGCCCGGCAGGGAGAGACCAGGTCCTCTGGGAGCACGAATTCCACCTGGGCCTCAGTTTCCTTCTCTGTAAACTGGCCGGGCTGAGCTCGGAGGGTCTCTCCTGCTCAAGGTGACCCACGCCCACGGCCGAGGGAACTTGGGAGGCTCAGGTTGTTCTGTCTGGGAGCCAGGAAGGGCCGAGGGTTCCCGGAGCCCACCTGTCTGGCCCAGCAGTCACCGCCCGGGGCTCCCGCCGGCCCGGTGCGGCTCCTTTCTCCCGCCACCTGCTCGGC
>NW_025369160.1:0-4706 GCF_016433145.1 Gracilinanus agilis | reverse complement strand
TAAAACACTATACCTCTTAACGCGCATCGGCCAAGGGTGGGGGGAGGTGCGGGGGGGGGGGGTTGAAGGGGAAAGGTGGAGCATGAATCATGTAACCATGTTAAAAATGAATATTAATAAATGTTAAAAAAAACAATTAAGAGAGATAGAGGAAAAGTGGGGAAGAGAAATTAAAGTGATGCAAGAAGAAAGGAAAGTAATGCAATACGAAATGAAAGTGATACAAGAAGAAATGGGCCAATTAAAAAAGGAGAACCAAAAACTTAAAAGAGGAAAACCAGGCCTTAAAGATCAGAATTGACCATCTGAAAACTAATGATTTCATAAGAAATCAAGAAACAATAAAGTAGAATCAAAGGATTAAAAAAAAAAAACAGAGGAAAACACGAAATATCTTACTGAAAAAACAACTGACCTAGAAAATAGATCTAGGAGAGACAATCTTAGAATTATTGTACTACCTGAAAGCCATGATTATGAAAAAACCTTGGATATTGTTTTATAAGAAATTGTCAAAGATAACTGCCCAGAGATCCTTGAACAGTGTGGACACAAATATAACTGACAAAAGACAAGACAAATTGCTTAACTTTTTTTTTTTAACTTCTGTTTTGTCTGCTTAAGAGAATGATTTTCGGTCTAGAAAGCACAGAGCAAATGTGTCCAATAGTGAGCTGATCACCATGATATACAAGGAGATAGAGTAAAAAAAAGCACTCAGTGGTTCCTTAGGAATTCAAGTCTTATCATCAGATACTGAAAGAATTAACAGATGTGTTCTCTTAGCCTCCTCAGTGACACTTAAAAAGCTGTGGAGGAGAACCACCACAGCACTAAAAAAGAGACATTCTAGTTTTCAAGAAAGGAAAGAGAATGAAGACTAAAAGCTTCAGTTCAGTGAGCTTGATTTTTGATTCCTGACAAAATTCTGGAACATATCATTTAAGAAATAACAAAATTATTTTTTAAAAATATAGTACTGATCATGAAAAACTCCATTATAGCTTCATGAAGAATATGTCATATCAAACTAACTTCTTTTCACTTATTGACAAAAAGTCCTATATCAGGAGAATCCCTGAGATAGTTTTTTTCTTAGAGCAAATCCTAAATTAAATCTGAATTCAAAATTTTTTTACTTATATTATTTGGTGTGGTAGGAAGCATGCTGTTCTTACATCTTTCCAGAATTCTCTATAGGAAAATTCTATCTGTTTCATTCCCCTAGCATGATAATATAAATTCTTGCCAATAGTGAAAAAAATGTTGGTGTAATATGAGAGTTCACTATGATGAGAAGTTTATCAAGGAAACACCCACAAGGAGAAAAATAGTTCAACCCAACTTTGCAACACCATCATTCCCATGACTATCATTGTTCCTTGTCTTTCACCTCATATCTCTAAGGAAAAAAAGGACAGTAGAACCCAGAAGAAAGAGACTGATACAGGTGGAGAATAGCAATCACTTGGAATCTTCACTGTAGCAGTCTCATTCACACTCTCTGACCCTTTCCAGCCTTAAAGGTCCAAAAGAAGAGAGAAAAGCCAGCAAGGAATAGAAGTGAACACTGCTGGGTCTTCTGAAGGACAGGGACTGGTAAGAAGCACCAATACTATAGATAATTCAGTATTGATTTATTGAAACAGGCTAACGCCAACTGAGGAGAAATGAGCAAGCATTTCTATTTCAGTAGACAAGTACTTTACAACAAAGTCAAAATCTCCTAGGGAAGGTGAAACTAGTATATGTAATAAATTCTGTAAGGATTCCTTAAATGACAATGAAACAACCCCAAGAAACCCCAGAATGGTTTAGGACAATTAGAGGAACAAGAGAAGATACCAAAGAATAAAGACATAAATTATAGCTCTAAAGGAAGAAATCACTAATTCTAACCAAATACTAGAGAACTTAGAACAAAAGATGACAACACCATCATCATCAGTACAGGTATCCCTTCCATATAGTGACTTTCCCCAAAATAATTTCCATATATGGCTGGTTGGCATAAGAAATTAAAAGGGAATTTGAGGGGTGTTTTGCTAAAGCAATATATAACACATGAAGGCCAAAAGACAACACAGAAAAAGTTTAGAAACTAAGAAATGCATAAAATATATGCATATTGCATAATAACTTCTCTTTTAATATCATAAATATATGCAGTTTCTTTCTTTAAGTTAAAATAAGAAAAACCTCAGTTTGTAAAAAGGCAAAAGGCAGCAGATGACACACAAAGGCTAGAAATGTAGAGATAATAGGCAATGACCAAATACTTAACCCAAATTTTACAGTAAGGTACTAAACACCCCATAAAAGAAAAAGAAAAAGAAAAACTTCAGACCTTTTCTTTGATACAAAGGGAGGGCCAAAAAGATTTTCTCAAATTTTCTCAGATCATGGGAACACTTTGCCCCCAGTCACCATGATGTGGAACGGATAACTGTATATTTTAAAAATTATAATGTAAAAATGCAAAGAGAAAGAAAAATAATGGAACAAAGTTTAATAAAATAGCAAGAAATGGACTTCCGGGTTAAGATGGCGGCAGAGTAAGAAGCAGCTCTTAACCTCTCCTGACCGAAACACACAAAACTCCTCAAGGGGACATAAAAACAAGTCCAGACGAACGGAGGAACCCCACACAACAGGGCACAGCGTGGAAGGTACGTGGAATCGAGACATTTCCAGGCTATAAAGGGCTCTCACTTAATCGCGGGCTGAGCAACCGCCCCACCCCCACCCCCTCCACACTCATCTATAGCTCCGAACCCAGCTAAAAAGAAATAGAGCAAGTTTGGGGCACCCATCGAGTCATCAGCAGCTCCGGGACCTGTTCCTGAGAGCAGCAAGACTTAGGACCCCATTAAGTCAAAAAACGCACGCGAAATCTGAGCGTGCGGGAGCAGAGAGTGGACGCTGGGCGCAGGCGTGGTTGGAGGCAGACACAACCAGGAACTAAAGCTCTGAAAACTTGAGTGGGGAACCAGTGCAGACGGGTATACGACTGTGGAAGCAGCGCCCTGAGACTTGTAAAGGAACCTCCTGCAGAAGATCAAGCAAGGGGGTCCACCAGGGGGCTTGACCTTGGAAAAAACCAGAACTCAGACCGCAGGAACCAATAGACCAGGAACAGACACTGAGCGCGAGGATAAATCTGAGAAGCTGCTGGGCTAATGATGGCTACTCAGTCACAGGAAGTTCAGAAGAGAAAGAATAATAATAACAAGAAAAAGAAGTCTTTAACACTCAACAGCTTTTACACAGAGAAAATCCAGACAACCGAGCAAACAGAGGAGGAGAACAAACAAGCATCCAGACCCTCCTCAAATAAGGAAAACTCCTCACAAGCTATGGAAGAGTTCAAAACTGAGATTTTAAGGAAAATGGAAGAGATCTGGCAAGAAAATAACAGTTTAAAAGGTAGAATCTTGCAACTGGAAAGTGAGGCTCAGAAACCAAATGAACTGATAAGCAAATTGAACACCAGAAATGACCAGATTGAAAAGGAATACCAGAAGATTATGGTCGAATACCAGAAGATTATGGCCGAAAACCAGAAGATTAGGGCCGAAAATCAATCCCTAAAGGCTAGAATTGAGCAACTGGAAGCTAATGATCTCTCAAGACAACAAGAACAAATAAAACAAAGTCAAAAGACTGAAAAAATAGAAGGAAACATGAAATATCTCAATGAGAGAGTGACAGACCAAGAAAACCGGTCTAGAAGAGACAATTTGAGAATAATTGGCCTTCCAGAAAAAACAGAAATTAATAGAAACCTGGACTCCGTACTAAAAGAAATTATTCAGCAAAATTGTCCTGAAGTCCTACAACAAGAGGGCAATATAGACATTGAAAGGATTCATAGAACACCCACCACATTCGACCCAGAGAAGAAATCGGTTAGAAATATTATTGCCAAATTCAAAAGCTTTCAAGCAAAAGAAAAAATCTTACAAGAAGCCAGAAAGAGACAATTCAAATATCAAGGAGCACCAAACAGGATCACACAGGATCTGGCAGCCTCCACTCTAAAAGACCGTAAGGCTTGAAATACAATATTCAGAAAGGCAAGAGAGCTGGGCCTGCAACCACGGATCAACTACCCATCAAAATTGACTATATATTTCCAAGGGAAAGTATGGGCATTCAACAAAATTGAAGAATTCCAGGTATTTGCACAGAAAAGACCAGGGCTAAATGGAAAGTTTGATATCGAACCACAAAAATCGAGAGAAACCTGAAAAGGTAAATAAGATACAGAGGGAAAAGAAAGAAAACTTATAATTTTTAAATTTGCCTTTTTAAGGGCCTCAGTGAGATCTAATTATCTGTATTCCTATGTAGAGAAATGTTATGTATAATTCTCTGTAGTGAACTCTATTCACTATTATAATATTCACTGTTATAGTAATCAGAAGAATAATTCACAGGGTGAGGGTGGAACACTAAATAATCTAAGATGGCGTGGGGGATGGGAAAGAGGGGGTAAATAACAGGGGACACCAAGAGAAACTTCAGTGAATAAGAATAACAGAATATTCTATTACACACAAAGAGGGCATGGGAGGGAGAGGGGACAAATACTATTATAAAAAGGAGAGGAAGAGAGCATTAAGAGGTAATAATCAAACCTTACTCTTAGTGTAATCAACCCGGAGAGGGAAGAGTAGCTTTATTATCCATTGGGATAAAAAACT
>NW_025369159.1:0-2528 GCF_016433145.1 Gracilinanus agilis | reverse complement strand
CTATAAAAGAATGCCTGCCCTTTGATCCAGCCATACCATTGCTGGGTGTGTACCCTAAAGAGATCATAGATAAACAGACTTGTACGAAAATATTCATAGCTGCGCTTTTTGTGGTGGCAACATATTGGAAAAGGAGCGTATGTCCTTCAATTGGGGAATGGCTGAACAAACTGTGGTATATGCGGGTGATGGAATACTATTGTGCTAAAAGGAATAATAAACAATAATAACAAACTGGAGAAGTTCCAGGCTAACTGGAGAGACCTCCGGGAACTGATGCAGAGCGAAAGGAGTAGAGCCAGAAGAACTCTATACACAGAGACTGATATACTGTGGTAAAATTGAATGTAATGGACCTCTGTACCAGCAGCAACACAATGACCCAGGACAATTCTGAGGGATTTATGGTAAAGATGCTACCCACATTCAGAGGAAGGACTGCAGGAGAGGAAACATATAAGAAAAACAACTGCTTCAACGCATGGGTCAGGGTGGACATGATTGAGGGTGTGGACTCGAAACTACCACACCAATGCAACTACCAACAATTGGGAAATTGGTCTTTATCAAGGACACATGACAAAACTAGTGGAAATGCGCATCGGCCATGGGTGGGGGGGTGTGCAGGAGTGGGGGTTGAAGGGGAAAGGTGGAGCATGAATCATGTAACCATGTTAAAAAATGAATATTAATAAATGTTAAAAAAAAAAGTTTAAAGTACCTTCCTGAAGTGGAGAGATGCAGTCAGATACCAACATTAAAAAGCTAAAGAGCCCATTATATAATATCAATTAACCCCAGGTGGGTCTTGAAGGGATATCATCCATTGACCTAAAGGGTCCTGCTTGGGCACTGTTAGCATCTTCCATCTCTTCTCTATAATTGGTCATTTACCATTTCTATCTGTTCTTTTGACTCTGTGTGTTATCTATTCTATCTGTTCTGTGACCTTTCTTCCATCTCTGTTCTATCATCTGTCTTTACTATTTATAAGTTCTATGAGCTCTGTCTTTTCGACCTATTCTATGAATTTTTCCTGTTCCATTTATTCTACCTATTCTCTGTTCCACCTCTTCCATCTACTCTAACTGTTCTAACTTTTGTTTCTGTGTTCTATCTGTTCTTTCAGTAGTATCTCTTTTATCTATTCCATGTACTCCTTCTATTGTTATCTGTTCTGTGAGCTCACTCTATTCTGTCTCTGGGTTCTATCTCTTCTAAGGGTTCTTCCTATTCTATCCATCTCTCTTTAGTATCTATATTTCTATCTGATCTCTCTGTTCTAACCATTCTACATATTCTATCTATTCTATGTGCTCTTTCTGTTCCATGTGCTCTTCATCTTCCATTTATTCTCTATAACTGTTCATCTTACTTTTGTAACTGTATTCTATCTAATTTATGGGTTTTTCTACTCTGTGTGTTATCTATTCCATCTGTTCTATAAGTTTTCTTCCATCTGTGTTCTATCATCTGCTTTACTATCTATATGTTCTATGAGCTCTATCTTTTCCATCTATTCTATGTGTTCTCTTTCTTCTATCTGTTCTGTATCCTATCTATCCTTCCTTTTAATGTGATCTACCTCTTTGTTCTATTCTAACTTGTTCTAGCTATTCATCACTTTTGTATCTAGTTGTTCCATCTGATGTCTTCTATGTATTCTAACTTCTTTTCATTTATCTATTTATCTGTGGATTCTGATCTGAGTTCTAGTCTATGTATTCTAATGTATACATCTATGCATTCTATCAGTTCTATGAGCTTTCTCTCTCCCATTTCTTCTTTTATGTGATCTTTAAGCGACCTTTCCTTCCCCCCCCCCCCCCCCCCCGCTGGGGATGACTGCCTCAGCCAGGATTTTCCTCAGCGGAGGAAACACAAATCCATCCATACACATTCTCCATCACACCAACGGGTTTGGAAGCCTTATTTACATGAGATAGCAGTGAAAGTTAGAAGGTCAAAAGTCATTAAAAGGTTCAATTTAGAAAAATCAAGTACATAAAGCTCAGGAAAAGAAACAAAACAGGAAGTGGGGCTCAGAAATCATCTCACAAAAGATGGTTAGTGAAAAGTAGAAAGTCATTTTGGAAGGAAGGGGCAGAAAGATTTACCTCACAATTTGGAGCAGAGGGAGTCCATTTTTCTCTGGCAAAAACACAAACAAGCGAACAGGAACCGGTTTCCTAGCAACGAGAAACAAGATTCTGATTGGACAACCCACATCTGTAATGGAAAACAGACAAATCCAATTTCCGATCCTGCGCGGGGCTAGGTGGTGGGGGTGAGGGGAGGTGAGGTGGCAAACAGTCAGGGTCGATGGAGGCCCCAGAGAACCCGGCATCCATCCTTAGAAACCGAGGTTCAAAAACGGAAACTTGGTGACAACTGGCGAGTTCCCTGAATGCTGACAACCTGGAATACCTTCCACACACGTTTTCCCTCTTGTCTGCCTTCCTCCCTCTCCCCCTTTTCTCCCTGGGCTCGCCCTCTTCTTCTGCTCCTCGCTCCCTCTTCTACTCTCT
>NW_025369158.1:0-1812 GCF_016433145.1 Gracilinanus agilis | reverse complement strand
AAAAAAGTAAACTCAGATCATAATGCAATAAAAATAACAATTAGTACGGCACCTGGACAGGCAAATTAAAAACTAATTGGAAATTAAATAATATGATTCTCCAAAACCAATTTGCTTAAGAAGAAATCATAGAAACAATCAACAAGTTCATTGAAGAAAATGACAATGATGAGACATCCTACCAAACTCTGTGGGATGCAGCCAGGGCAGTACTCAGGGGGAAATTTATATCCTTCAAAGCATATATTAACAAATTAAGGAGGGCAGAGATTAATGAATTGGGCATGCAACTCAAAAAATTAGAAAGTGAGCAAATTAAAAATCCCCAGATGAAAACTAAATTAGAAATACTAAAAATCAAGGGAGAAATCAATAAAATCGAAAGTAAAAGAACTATTGAATTAATAAATAAGACTAGGAGCTGGTACTTTGAAAAAACAGATAAAATAGACAAAGTACTAGTCATTCTAATAAAAAAAAAGGAAAGAAGAAAACCAAATTGATAGTATCAAAGATGAAAAGGGAGACCTCACCTCTAATGATGGGGAAATTAAGGCAATCATTAAAAACTATTTCACCCAATTATATGGCAATAAATATAACAATTTAAGAGATATGGATGAATATTTTCAAAACTATAAACTGCCTAGATTAACAGCAGAAGAAATAGAATACCTAAATAATCCCATATCTGAAAAAGAATTTGAACAAGCAATCAAACTACTCCCCAAGAAAAAATCGCCAGGGCCTGATGGATTCACAAGTGAATTCTATCAGACATTCAAAGAGCAACTAATCCCAATACTATACAAATTATTTGATATGATAAGCAAAGAAGGATTCCTACCAAATTCCTTTTATGACACAAATATGGTACTGATTCCAAAGCCAGGGAGATCAAAAACAGAGAAAGAAAACTACAGACCAATCTCCCTAATGAACATAGATGCAAAAATCTTAAATAGAATACTAGCAAAGAGACTCCAGCAAGTAATTAAGAAGATCATCCACCATGATCAGGTGGGATTTATACCAGGAATGCAAGGATGGTTGAACATTAGGAAAACCATCCACATAAATGACCATATCTACAGTCTAAGAAACAAAAATCACATGGTTATCTCAATAGATGCTGAAAAAGCCTTTGACAAAATACAGCATCCGTTCCTATTGAAAACGCTGAAAAGTATAGGAATAGAAGGACCTTTCCTAAAAATAATAAACAGTATATACCTAAAACCATCAACAAGCATCATATACAATGGGGATAAATGAGAAGCCTTCCCAATAAGATCAGGTGTGAAATAAGGATGCCCATTATCACCTCTATTATTCAACATAGTACTAGAAACACTAGCAGTTGCAATTAGAGAAGAAAAAGAAATGGAAAAATCACTTTAGACAACATAAAATATTTAGGAATTTATTTGCCAAGACAAATACAAGAACGATAAGAACACAACTATAAAACACTTTTCACATAATTAAAACTAGATCTAAATAATTTGAAAAACAATTGCTCATGGGTAGGATAAGCTAATACAATAACAATAACAATTCTACTGAAATTAATTACATATTCAGTGCCATACTTTTCAAACTCCCAAGGAATGTTTGTATAGTATTAGAAAACAAAAACTATAACAAAGTTCATCTGTTTCTCTGTCTCCAACTGTCAGTTAGAAAAATTCCCAGTCCCGGAGACCCTCACAACAACCTTTAGAGAAAAATGCTACTATACATTTTTCAGCAGAGGTAACTGAGGCAAATAGAAGTTAAGTGACTTGCCCAGAGTCATACTACTAGTAAATA
>NW_025369157.1:0-2836 GCF_016433145.1 Gracilinanus agilis | reverse complement strand
TATATATGTGTGTGTGTGTGTGTGTATATATATATATATATATATACATATATATGATCAGCATTTTGTATTTACTCCTAGAGGCAAGGATGGTGACAGTTGTACCATTTACCTTATAGAATTGTTGGAGGATCAAATAATATGTGAAAAAAATTGTGAATATTAAAGTATAAGGTATGATTGTTAAGACTAGTACTACTACTATTAACAAAGTCAACAGATGGTCCAATTTAATAGTAACTAAACAATTATTTGTTGAATGAATGGATGAATGACTTCCTGAAAACTTATGGATTAAATATAGTCCATTGGACTTGATATAGAAAGTGACCACTTCCTTTCACTGAGTTATTAATAGCTTTGATATTTTGTTATACTTTGTGTATAATAAATGGTTGTGATTTATTATCAGCATGCAATTCTATGGCACTTTTTCTTCCAGAAGCTGTTAGTGCTTAACAAAATGTTGCAGTAATCACTGCAACCCTCTTGTCAGATGAGATGTTAAACAATGCTCTTATAAATATATAAATATGGTACTTATCAAAAAATGTGAGTTTTTTATTTTTCACCTCAATGATCATTTAAAAACAATTCTGAATTTTTCACACAAGCTTTATTTTTTCATGTTGTCAAATGTTAAGCCATCCCTCCTCCATTTTTCCCACTTTGATTTCTTTTCCCCTTTCTCTTTTTCCCCCATGTGTGCCTTTTCATCTCATCTCTCCACTGACTAGTTTATTCTATCTCTGTTCTCATAAGATCATAGTGCTCCTTTCAAATATAGATAGTTTTATTATTGGAAAGAGGTAGAAACAAGGACAGATGTGAGAAAAATAACGAAAAAATTGCCCCTCAGAGAAAGGCACAGTAAAGATGGCTGAAGTGTCTTGTTAGTATTATTTTTGTATATTGCTGACTTGAGCAGTTTGAAGTTAATTGGGAAATTCTGATTCCTAGAAGTGGTTTTTGTCTACGGGACCAAAGTATATTGCCTAGTTATGGGGTAAATAACAGAAATCTGGGTTTTGTTTTAACATGATAAATCAAGCCTTTTCACTGAAGAAACGAATACTTTGAACTACCAGGAGAGAGCTGAGATGAAATGAGATGATTTTAGGGCTCCTAGAAGAGGACAGAGTTGAGAGCTAATTTCAAGAGACACCTCTCATTATGTCTGGAAAGAGACCTCTTCCTTTCATCTTGCTTCTCCAAAGAGTGAGCTAGGAGACAAATTGTGTTTTTGCTTCTCCCTGCACTCCCACCTACTGCTTAAGAAATGGAAATCTCTTAGAGCCTTAGCCAAGACAGCACAAGTTTCTATGGATCCTAGGCATAAGGTTTTCTGCTTTTCCTGAAAGAATATACTATTACCTGATTGTTTGGCCCAAGTAGCACACCTGGAATAGTTCCATGAATCTTAGACTTGGGATTTATTCTTTTGCTGGAAAAGGGTATCATTGCCTTGGCAGCCTTACTCAGCAGCAAAGCAGTGTTTCCATTAGAGCAGTCAATAGAGAAGGAGCCCAGCCTATCAGTGAATTGTTTTAGACTATTCCTAAGGAGGGAGGCAAAGACACCACAGCTGACAGGCCTCACCTATGTGTATTCTCTTTGTATGTATTTCCCTTCTATAGTCCTGTGAATATGTGTCTATCATTACATTCATCGATGGGGAAATTGATCTGGGGTAAAAAAGAAGGAATAAAAAAGGGGGTTTCAGAAAGTGACCTGTCTCTATTCTCTCTGGCACATGGTGAAAGGAAGGTGGCTGAAGGAGCCATGTGGAGAGCATTCATATGGCTAGTTAGAATAAGTTTCTTTTCTATCTGTCTGCCTTCTCTTAATTAAGTAAATATTAATAAATTCTATGGAAATTAAGGATCAGAGTTTAATTTGGTTATTACAGGGCTTTAGTTTTTGGAAAACACTAAGTGAGACCATTAGTCCTGGTTCTAAGAAAGGAAAGGTTTCCTAATTATAAAAGCCAGAATGCATTAAAGAAATATTCATTCAATTCACCACTCCAGTTCCAAAAGCTAAAACCATTCAATCCTCATATTCAGGATAAATCAGGATAAGTCCTCATATTCAGGTCTCAGAACAGTTTCCACTCTGACCTGGTACACTGGGTCAGATAACTGGACTGTTATCCTTGACCAAGTCTCTGCCTTGGACCCCATTTCCAGTAACAGCATCCTTGGTTTCTTCTTTTTGCCTGAATCCTGTCTTGGCATCACACTTGGTATCCTCATTCTTCTGGGTCTGGCCTTGCTTTCATCAGTTCTTCTTAGGATTTCTTCCTTGAATGCTGACCTTGAAGTTCTTTTCTTTCATAGATCTGGTTCCCTACCATCTGCTACCAAATTTCCTAATGCCTAGTTGGGTCTCCATCTCTTGTCTACCATCAAACACTCCTGGTATTATGTTATCATTGTGTGACTACCCGCTAGGAAATCTGCCTGCTTACTAGACATCCCCAATGCTATCTGCCTGCCTTCGATTAGAGATGTTACCAAAATTTCCTGACCCTAAACTTACCTGTCTTCATTTTTTTCCTATTATTTATCCATAATGGGCATCTCTCTGGGTCACCTATGCTCCCCAACTAACCCTAACAGGGCTCTCTATCCTCTCAAGCCAAACTAAGGATATATTGCTGCTACATAAATTTTCATTATGCCCAAAATGTACAGGTCTACTTTGGCATTTATATCTGCCTCCAATCTCTTTCTTTCTTTCTTTCTTTCTTTCTTTCTTTCTTTCTTTCTTTCTTTCTTTCTTTCTTTCTTTCTTTCTTTCTTTCTTTCTTTCTTTCTTTCTTTCTTTCTTTCTT
>NW_025369156.1:0-6225 GCF_016433145.1 Gracilinanus agilis | reverse complement strand
TATATATATATATATATATATTCCTTTTCCTAGCTCCTTGCCTTACAATCTACTATGCCCAAGATGATCTTCATAATATATCTTCCTGTTAAAGTTTGTCTCTTCCCTCTTTAGTCCATCTCGGATGTGAATTGGCAACAAATACCTTTTCTTTACTATGCAACTAGAATGCTATAACTTCCAATTATTCCATGCATCTATCCTATCTCTTTTTTAGAATGGAAGCCCCATTATGGCAGGATATCTTTCCATTTATCATTGAAACTCACCTCGAGTTTTGACTCACTCGAGAATCCTAATAATTTTACAGGAACATTTTTTTCTGGTTTATAGAAAATTTGGCTGAAGTTAAAAGGATTAAAACAATGTTATATTAGATTTTAGGGATAATACTTCTGAAGTAAACTATTGAAGATCATTCAATAATATGAATACATTTGTTAAAAATAAAGGAATTATATAAATAAAGTGAACACAGAATAGTATACTTGTCAGATCTCTGAGAAAGGAAAGATTTTAAAACCAAGTAAGAGTTAGAGAAAATTACAAAATGTAAATTAAATGGTTTTGATTATATTAAACTAAAAAACTTTTGTACAAACAAAATAATGTAGTCAAAATCAGAAGGGAAACAACAAATTGGGAAAAAATCTTTATAACAAAAAACTCTGACAGGGGTCTAATTACTCAAATATACAAGGAGTTAAATCAATTGTATAAAAAATCAAGACATTCCCCAGTTGATAAATGGGCAAGAGACATGAATAGGCAATTTTCAGGTAAAGAAATCAAAAGTATCAATAAGCACATGAGAAAGTGTTCTAAATCTCTAATAATTAGAGAAATGCAAATCAAAATAACTCTGAGGTATCACCTCACACCTAGCAGATTGGCTAAAATGAAAGAAGGGGAGAGTCATGAATGCTGGAGGGGATGTGGCAAAATTGGGACATTAATGCATTGCTGGTGGAGTTGTGAAATGATACAACCATTCTGGCTGGCAATTTGGAACTATGCCCAAAGAGCTCTAAAAGACTGCCTGCCCTTTGATCCAGCCATACCATTGTTAGGTTTGTACCACAAAGAGATCATAAATAAACAGACTTGTATGAAAATAGTTATAGCTGCGCTTTTTGTGGTGGCAAAAACCTGGAAGAGGAGGGTAAGTTCTTCAATCGGGGAATGGCTGAACAAATTGTGGTATATGCTGGTGATGGAATACTATTGTGCTCAAAGGAATAATAAACTGGAGGAGTTCCAGGTGAACTGGAAAGACCTCCAGGAATTGATGCAGTGTGAGAGGAGCAGAGTCAGAAGGACACTGTACACAGAGATTGATATACTATGGTAAAATTGAATGTAATGGACTTTCTGTACCAGCAGCAATGCAATGACACAGTACAGCTCTGAGGGATTCAGAGGAAGGACTGCAGGAAAGGAAACACATAAGAAAAACAACTGCTTGAATGCATGGGTTGGGGTGGACATGATTGGGGATGTAGACTCGAAACTACCACACCAATGCAACTATCAACAATATGGAAATAGGTCATGATCAATGACACATGTTAAAAACAGTGGAAATGTGCGTTGGCCATGGGTGGGGGGTGGTGCGGGGTGTGAAGGGGAAAGTAGGAACATGAATCATGTAACCATGTTAAAAATGAATATTAACAAATGTTTAAATAAATAAATAATATATTTAAAAATAAAGGAATTAGACATATTTTAAACTTAATCAATTAATTTAGAATATTTTTCCAAGGTTACATGATTCATGTTCTTTCCCTCCCCCTTCCCAGAGCTGATGAGCAATTCCACTGGATTATACATGTATCATTGTTCAATAGCTATTTCCATATTGTTAATAATTGCAATAGAATGATCATTTAAGGTCAGTATCCCCAATCATATACCCATCAAACCATGTGATCGATTTTTTTTTTTGCATTTCTACTACTATAGTTCTTTCTCTGAATGTGGATAGCATTCCTTCTCATAAGTTCCTCAGGATTGTTCTGGATCATTGCACTGATACTACTAAAGAAGTCCATTACACTTTATTGTGCCACAATATATCGGTTTCTGTGTACAATGTTCTCCTGGTTCTGCTCTTTTCAAACTGTATCAATTCCTGGAGGGTCTTTCCAGTTCACATGGAATTCCTCTGGTTCATCATTCCTTTCAGCAAAATAGTATTCCATCAACATCAGATACCACAATTTGTTCAGTCATTCCTCAAGCAATGGAAAACACCTCATTTCCAATATTTTTTGCAACTACAAAGAGCGCAGTTAAAATAATTTTGTACAGCTATTTTTCCCTTTTGTCTCTCTGGGGTAAAAAACTAGCAGTGTTATTGCGGAATCAAAGGGCAGAGAGTCTTTTTTTTGAACATTTATTAATGTTCATTTTAACATGGTTACATAATTCATGCTCCTACTTTCCCCTTCACCCCCCACATTCCCCCCACCCATGACCGATGCACATTTCTACTGGTTTTAACATGCGTCATTGATCATGACCTAATTCCATATTGTTAATAGTTGCATTGGTGTGGTAGTTTTGAGTCTACATCCCCAATCATGTCCACCTCAACCCATGCATTCAAGCAGCTGTTTTTCTTCTATGTTTCCTCTCCTGCAGTTCTTCCTCTGAATGTGGGTAGCGTTCTTTACCATAAGTCCCTCAGAGCTGTCCTGTGTCATTGTATTGCTGCTGGTACAGAAGTCCATTTACATTCGATTTTACCATAGTATATCAGTCTCTGTGTACAATGTTCTTCTGCCTCTGCTCCTTTCACTCTGCATCAGTTTCTGGAGGTCTCTCCAGTTCACATGGAATTCCTCTAGTTTATTATTCCTTTGAGCACAATAGTTAGTGTTCCATCATCAGCATATACCACAATTTGTTCAGCCATTCCCCGATTGAAGGACATACCCTCCTTTTCCAGTTCTTTGCCGCCACGGAAAGCAGAGTTATAAATATTTTCGTACAAGTCTGTTTATTTATGATCTCTTTGGGATACAAACCTAACAATGGTATGGCTGGATCAAAGGGCAGGCAAGCAGGGAGTCTTTTAAAGGCCTCTGGACATAGTTTAAATTGCCCTCCAGAATAGTTGGATCAATTCACAATTTCACAAGCAGTATATTAGTGTCCCAGTTTTGATACAACCCCTCCAACATTTATTATTTTCTTTTACTGCCATATTGGCCAATCTGCTAAGTGTGCAGTGGTATCTCAATGTGTTTTCATTTGCATTTCTCTAATTATGAGAGCTTTAGAAAAAATTTTCATGTGTTTATTGATAATTTTGATTTCTTTATCTGAAAACTGCCTATTTATGTCCCTTAACCACTTATCAATTAGAGAATGGCTTGATTTTTTGTACAATTGACTTAGCTCCTTATAAATTTGAGAAATTAAACCTTTGTCAGAGGTTTTTGTTATCTAGTTTTTTTCCCAATGTGTTGCTTCCCTTCTAATTTTCTTTGCATTAATTTTGTTTGTACAAAACTTTTTACTTTAATATAATCAAAATTATTCATTTTATATTTTGTAATATTCTCTATCTCTTCCTTGTTCCTAAATTCTTTCCATTCCCATAGATCTGACAGGTATACTATTCTATATTCACCTAATTTACTTATAATTTTCCTCTTTATATTTAAGACATTTACACATTATGAATGTATCTTGGTATACAGTGTGAGATGTTGATCTAAACCTAATTTCTCCCATACTCTTTTCAAATTTTCTCAGTAGTTTTTTTTTTTATTTTTATTATTTTTTATGAAATAATGGGTTCTTTTCCCAAAAACTAGGATCTTTGGGTTTATTGCACACTATCTTGCTGAAGTCATTTACACCAAGTCTATTCCACTGATATACCCTTCTGTCTCTTAGCCAGGACCATATTGTTTTGATGATCACTGCTTTATAGAACAGTTTACATCTTTAACTAGTAGGCCCCTATCCTTTTTTTTTTATTAGTTCCCTTGATATCTTTGATCATTTGTTCTTCCAAATTAACTTTGTTATAATTTTCCTAATTCTATTCTTGGTAGTTTGATAAGGTATGGCACTGAATAGGTAAATTCATTTGGGTAGGATGTCATTATTAATATATTAGCTATATTAGCTTATCCTACCCATGAGCAATTAATGTTTTTTTTCCAATTATTTAGATCTACTTTTAATTGTGTGGAATGTGTGTTATGTAATTGTGTTCATATAATTCCTATGTTTAATTTGACAAATAAATTCCTAGATATTTTATATTATCTAGGATGATTTTAAATAGAATTTCTCTTTCTAACTTGCTGCTGAGTTGTGTTGGAAATATATAGGAATGCTGATCATTTCTCTGCATTTATTTTGTATCCTGCAACTTTGCTAAAGTTGTTGATTATTTCCAAGAGGTTTTAAGTTGATTCTCTAGGTTTCTTCAAGTAGACCATCATATTATCTGCAAATATTGATAATTTAGTCTCATCATTGCCTACTTGAATCCCTTCAGTTTCTTTTTCTTCTATAATTGCTATTGCTAGTGTTTCTAGTACAATGTTAAATAATAACAGTGAAAATGGGCATCCTTGCTTCATTCCTGATCTTATTGGGAAGTCTTCCAACTTGTCCCCTTTGCATATGATGCTTGCTGATGGTTTTAAACATATGTTGTTTATTATTTTTAGGAAAGGCCCATCTTTTACTCTACTTTCTACTGTTTTCAATAGGAATGGGTGTTGTATTTTGTTAAAGGTTTTTCTGAATCTAATAAGATAATCATGTGATTTATGTTGGTTTGACTGTTGATATGGTCAATTATATGAATGGTTTTCCTAATGTTAAACCATTCTTGTATTCCTGGTATAAAATATCACCTTGTCATATTGAATAACCCTAGTAATAACTTGCTATAGTCTTTTTGCTAGGATTTTATTTAAGATTTTGGCATCTATGTTCATTAAGGAGATTTAGTTTTCTTTTTTTTTTTTTTTTCATTTTTGCCCTGCCTGGCTTTGGGATGAGTACCATATTTTTGTCATGAGAGGAATTTTGTAAAACTCCTTCTTTACGTATTTTGTCCAGTAGTTTGTATAGTATTGGGATTAGTTGATTTTTAAATGTTTGATAGAATTCACTTGGGAATCCATCTGGCCCTGGGGATTTTTTTCTTAGGGAGTTCCTTGATGGCTTCTTCAATTTCTTTTTCTGGGATGGGTTTATGTATTCTATTTCCTCTTTTGTTAATCTAGGCAGGTTATATTATTAAAAATATTCACCCATTTCGCATAGATTATCATATGTATTGCCTTATAGTTGGACAAAATAGTTCTTAATAATTACCTTAATTTCCTCTTCATTAGAGATGAGGTTGCCCTATTCATCTTTAAGAGTGTTCATTTAATACTCTTCCTTCTTTTTTTGGATTAGATGAACCAGTACTTTATCTATTTTTTTTCAAAATACCAGCTCCTAGTCTTATTTATTAGATCACTGGTTCTTTTACTTTCAATATTAGTAATTTCTTCTTTGATTTTTAGGATTTCTAATTTGTCTTTTTATCTGAGGATTTTTAATTTGTACTCTTTCTACTTTTGTAAGGTGCATGCCCAATCCATTAACCTCTTCCCTCTCTGGTTTGTTGATATATGCACTCAGATATATAAATCTGCACCCCTCCCCGCAGTCTCATTTGTTGATATATGCACTTAGGGATATAAATTTACCCCTGAGTGCTGTGCATCCCATAGATTTTGATATGCTGTTTCCTCATTGTTATTCCCTTCAATTACATCAGTAATTGTTTCTTTGATTTGTTCCTTGACCACAAGTTTTAAGAATTAGATTACATGGCCTCCAATTAATTTTAAATGTGCCTTTCCATAATCCCTTATTGATTATAATTTTAATGCATTTTAGTCTGAAAAAAAACATTCATTATTTCTGCTTTCTTACATTTGTTTACAATGTTTTAATGCCCTAGTACCTAGTCAGTCTTTGTATATGTGCCATGTGCTGCTGAAGAGGGCATATTACTTTTTATCACTATTCATTTTTTTTCTCCAGATATCTATTAGTTCTAATTTTTCTAACATTTAATTCATTTCCCTTATTTCTTTCTTATTTATTATTGGTTTTACTTATCTAGTTCTGATAGGGGAAGGTTGATGTCCCTCACTAGTCTGATTTTACTATATATTTCTTCCTTAAACTCCT
>NW_025369155.1:0-2079 GCF_016433145.1 Gracilinanus agilis | reverse complement strand
CTCTATTATTCAACATAGTACTAGAAACACTAGCAGTTGCAATTGGAGAAGAAAAAGAAATTGAAGGTATCAAAATAGGCAAGGAGGAGACTAAGCTATCACTCTTTGCAGATGATATGATGGTATACTTAAAAAATCCTAGAGAATCAACTAAGAAGCTTGTAGAAATAATCAACAACTTTAGCAAAGTTGCAGGATACAAAATAAATGCACACAAATCATCAGCATTTCTATACATTTCCAACACACTAGAGCAGCAAGAAGTAGAAAGAGAAACACCATTCAAAATCACCCTAGACAATATAAAATACCTAGGAATATACCTACCAAAACAAACACAGCAATTATATGAAAACAACTATAAAACACTTTCCAAACAAATAAAACTGGATCTAAACAATTGGAAGGCCATTGATTGCTCATGGGTAGGATGAGCTAACATAATAAAAATGACAATTCTACCCAAATTAATTTACCTATTTAGTGCCATACCTATCAAGCTACCAAAAAACTTCTTTACTGAATTAGAAAAAACTATAACAAATTTCATTTGGAATAACAAAAGATCAAGAATATCAAGGGAAATAATGAAAAAAAAAATGTGAAGGAAGGGGGTCTAGCAGTACCAGATATTAAACTACTATAAAACAGCAGTCATCAAAACAATATGGTACTGGCTAAGAGACAGAGAGGAGGATCAGTGGAATAGACTTGGGGTAGATGACATCAGCAATACAGTGTATGATAAACCCAAAGAACCCAATTTTTGGGACATGAGTCCACTATTTGACAAAAACTGCTGGGAAATTTGGAAAACAGTATGGGAGAGATTAGGTCTAGATCAACATCTCACACCCTACACCAAGATAAATTCAGAATGGGTGAACGACTTGAATATAAAGAGGGAAACTATAAATAAGTTAAGTGAACACAGAATAGTATACTTAGACAAATAAGACATTTATCTTTATATCTCAATATCAATATTCAAATATTACTTCAATTGATGTCCCAATAAGAAAAAGGTAACTCCAGGGCACTGAACATTGTTCTGGTCTTTATTTTATTTTATTATAGTATTTTTCCAAATAATGATACAATTTTCAATATTAAAGTTCTGATATTTTAATCCATGTTCTCTCTTACCCTTACCCCACTCTGAGAAAACAGGTAATATGATATAGGTTCTGCATATATTATTATGTATAATATATTTCTATGTTTTTCATGTTGTGAAAGAAAACATATCGCTTTCACTAGAGAAAAATTCATGGAGGAAATAAAGTAAAGAATGATATGATTAAAAAAACATATTGGGGAAAAGATTAAATTACATGACAAAAACTTCTGAAAAAATGGGACCGTAATCTGGCAGAAATTAGTTTTAGACCAATGTATCACACTATACATGAATATGAGATCCAAATGAATACATGGTTGATATATAAAAGGTCATATCATAAATAAATTAGAGGATAGAACAGATATACAAGAAACAACAGTAAAATATTAGAGTAACTTTGTGTCTGACAAATGTAAAGATCCAAGCTTTTGGTATGTAAAAATATTTATATGACCTATACATAAAAAGAGATAGCATAAGAAAATTAAAAGGCCATGGAAAATATTACCTATCAGATTGATGAATAGGAGAAGAATTTATGACTAAATTCAAGATAGAGGGCATTGTAAGATATAAAATGGATAATTTTGTAAAAATAAAACTATTGTAGCCTAGATGAGAGGAAAACATAAAGATGGGGGGATAATTTTATAGGCAGTTTCTCAGACAGAGGCCTCATCTAAAATATATAGAAATATTTATAAAATTTGTATGTGAACCATTTCCCAATAGATAGATTTTCAAAGAATACAAACTGGCAATATTTGGATGAATAAATCAAAGATATACACAGCCATATTTTTGAAATGCTCTAAATCACTACTGATTAGAGAAATCCAAATCAAAATAGTTCTGAGAAATCATCTCACATCTATCAGATTGGCTAAAATGATAATAGGACAAAATGGGAAATGTTGGAAGGGATGTGGGAAAATGGGTATACTAACATACAGTTA
>NW_025369154.1:3486-10726 GCF_016433145.1 Gracilinanus agilis | reverse complement strand
CTCCTTTCCATCTTCCCTGAAATCTCTTATCAGGTAATCTGTAACCATTTCGATGGAATTTGGAATTACAATTTTTCTTCCAGTGGTAACCTTTCTCACATCTGGGACACAAAGAGTTAGGGGCATTGGAACAAGAGTCTTTTGCAGCCTTTGAGCCCTTAATCATTTCAGAATATGTTTTTCCTTTCAGGGCTGCTGCGATGACTATACCCTGCATATATGCTGGAGTAAAGTCCTCACAAGCTTTCAAGTAGTCATCAATAGTCCCAGATTCTTTAATATTTTGAAGCATGCTCTGACACACATTATTGGCATTGTCATAGGCAAACTTTTGGACTATTATCCGGATTGAATATTCATCATTTGTATATTTTGTTACTTCTTGATTTAACCTTTCTACAAAATCTGAGTATCTTTCCTCTGATCCTTGTCTAATCTCAGCCAAACCTGTGGACAGTTTCTTAGTTGCTGGGATTCTTTTCCAAGCCTCTAAGGCACACCTTGTACATTGAATTAGAGCTTCTCTAGGTAAATTAAGCTGATCAGCATGTAATTCCCATTCATCTATTCCAAGTAACATTTCTTTAGTAACTCTGATGCCCTGTTTCTTATTAATGGCTGCCTTCTGTTTTACCACTCCATCAAATTCTGATTTCCAAAAGAGGTAGTCCCCTGCAGCAAGGGAATATTTTGCTATATGATTCCAATCAAAGGGAGTGATCCAAAGCCCTTCTAAAGTTTTCACCAAAGTTAAAGTGTATGGAGAAGCAGGACCATATGAAGCACAAGCTGTCTTAATTTCCTTTAACACTTTGTAGGGAAGAGGCTCCCATGTAGGAGCTACTTCTTCATCATCATCCAATTCATCTGCTCTAAAAATAATTGGGAAACAGAATGACATGTCTCCGTCCTTCTGAGCATTTTTTATTGCCCCTTTAAACCCTATATTCCGGGGTTGGGGCTGCGGATTTGGAGCTTCAAGCAGCAGAGGCTCCTCTGCTGTTATCTCTCTTTCCTCTTTGGAAGAGAGGTTTTTAGGTGGGGGAGGGTCTGCTGCTTGTGGCTTTTTCCTTCGAATTTTAAAGTTCCAGTTTGATTTACAAGGAGCCTTTTCCTCCTCCTCTGATTCTAACATTGAAACCTTAAAGATTTCATTCTCTGCATTTTGACCAGATAACAAAATTGTTTTTTCAGCAGAGGAAACTTTTACTGGCACTTGTTCTAGTCCATGCTCAATACAATAAGTTTTCAAATCATTGCCAACTTTTTGCCAGAATTCTAAGGGAATCCATGGGCTACAATTTGTAATAAGATCAAGAAATTTAGTGAGCTGTTCTTTACTAATTTCTGCCCCCCATTTTCTGAGGGTATAATCAGTTATAGCAATAAAAAGAGTTCTTTCCTTTGATTCACTGTGCCCCATAGTGCTCTGTTTGTCTTAAATTGAAAAGATAAAAGATAAAAGTTACTCACCTCGAATCCCTCACGTTCTCCTCTCTGTGAGCCAGCAGCGAAACCGGAGGGGAGTGGGGATGAGTCTCCTAGCCACCTGAATTTGGGAAGCGCTTTGGCTTGAGGGGAAAAGGTATTCGCACTGCTCAGAAAGCCCTCACGTTAGGCGCCATTCATATAGGGGGCCATGCCTCTATATGATTTTTTGGGGTCCTGAGCGGCGTGGTGGCATAGGATGGTTAAAGCAGGAGAAAGAAAATGAGAGCAACTAGACTAGTGGTTAGCCCATGCTGTTCCAAATTCTGTGGGCATGGAAGTTTATTATATATCTTTCTCAAAGAAGAAGTCACAGTTGGTAAGGGGCAATAAATCACGTACAATCCATTGAAGTTCAAAGAATACAAATGCAAAGGCAAATGGTCAAATTCCAAACCCCAATTCAGCAGGTTATAATTCCGGGAGAGGAAATATCCTATGGAGATGCTCATCAATTGAAATCTGCATACAGACTAAAGACTCAGGTTTTAGTCTGAGTATGGAATCAGCATTTGTTTAAGATTAAGGCTTCTTCAATTATCAAGGGAGGAAGTTATCAATTCAATAGAAGCTGGTTTACCACTTCAAAGCTCTCCAATAAGAATTGTAAAAAAGGTGGGGATCAAAGACTGAGTCAGAAGAGGAGCCTCAGATTTTTATCTTAGATGACCCATTCAGTCTGCATCCTGACATGCAGGGCAGAAAAATCATACACACAGTTTTACTTGCCGATGATTTTGCAATGGGATCCAGATAAAATATCTGTTACAGACTCTGTTTCTCTAAATGACTCCTAATAACCTTTTTGGAGGGATCAAGTTGATTTTGGATTAACCTACCTTCTGGTACCAGAGCCTTTTTGAGGCTCAAGTGACCAGGACCAAACACAAAGACTGCCTCAGCCTGGATTGGTCACGTAGGGAATCCAGATAACAGGCCCTAAATTTGATCCTATTTCTCCAAAGGTTTTACTACATAGAACGGCTTCCCACAGATCCCCCTTTTTTAAAATTTTTTTTTTTTTTTTTTTTTTTTTTTTTTTTTTTTTTTTTTTTTTTTAGAACTTAGAGAGTGGTCACAACTATCAGTTATAGAGAGTACAAAAGGATTCTGTTCCGATTTACAGATCATGATAAAGGACCATGTAACCCTCTCTTGCTCTTAATGTCCTTTTCTTTTGTTTTGAATTGAAGAGATTTTAGCTCGATTTGAATTTGCCTTATTGAAGAACTGAGTGATCTAATGAGAAATGGAAAGCAAAACAAAACTATAAGGAATAAGAAAAGGGCAAATCCAGCAGTACTGAGGGTGGGTATTAGATTATTATGAGAGATGTAAGATGAAAGACCCTCAATAAATGAAGAAGCCAGGTTGGGAATGGAATCAGAAACAGAAGAATGACTGATCTCCATAATCTGGTCATATAACATTTTTAGATCAATAGAGGCTTCTGAGTGATTCCATACACCAAGAATATGCTGTTGTATATTTTCCCAAGGAACATCTGTTTGATTGTAGACAAGGGGGGTCACACAGATCCACTTAAATTCTGCATGACACCTTGCTTTAAGCCTGACTTTAATGTTTTGTAATTGATTGCCAATGTATAAAACAGCCTCTTCAAGAACATTGATTCTTGCTTCTAATCCCTTATCTATGTTCTCTTGAGTCAGAAGGGCAAGGGAAACATTTTTTGAGAGGGTATCCACATGTTGGGGTATGTGACTCTCTCTTATGAGATCCTGGTCTTCTGAAGGCTCTTGCAAACATAACTAACTTTTAAGTTACACAAATTTTGGGGGTAAAAAGGAAAAGAGGACAAAAACAATGATCAAATGATTACTAGACGCATTGACAAAAAGCCAATTAGGGGGCAGTCCCCTTTGGCATGAGTGTACATTCAAAACAGGTGCATTCAATTCCCCATATTTCAATTAACTGCACCCCAAAGTTCAGTATGGGATCTTCTTAATGCAGTGTAGGTCTCTGCAGGCATCTTCATGGTGTCTTCTTCCAAACAGGTTCATCGTCTGGATTCTGGGGAGGTGGCAAACTTCTTATCCTAAAATTATTCTCAAAAGAATTTCAACTTTACATTATAGATTATAAAACATACATTCTCCCTTACAGAGGGTTAAGGCTAACATCCAGATCAGTTAATGATACATGACTGAGTTTTGGGGTTGTGTGAATCAATTGGTAAAAGCAATAAGAAAATTAAAAATTCAGGGAAAAATACAATGTTTTTTAAGTAAAAACTGTTTTAAATTTCAAAATTATATATATGCATATATATATATACATATATAGTTTAGATTTAGTGAAATGTCTTTTACCCAAAACTCAGATCCGTTTCCTGTATGAATAAAACCTCGATCCCCATATTATAATTCTGTGGTATTATTTGTTTCTTTGTATTTGTAATTAGTTATTCAAATTGATGGTCAGAAGTTATACAAATAAATTAATTTATAAGAGGTTCAAACTAACTTTCACTGAAACAACACTTGGGATGGGTACCAGTTTCATAAGTAAACAGTGGAACACATTGCCTTGCTTTACATATTCGAATTTCTGGGGCTTCAATTTTTTTTTTCACTTTGCTTTGAATAAGGAAAAAGGAGGGAAGGGAGTATAACATTGTTTGACTTGAGGTAATAGTCAGAGATTACTTATCAGTGATATCATTCTTTTGAATTGGTGAATTCAATTCAATGATCCATAAATGAGTAATATCAATTGCAAATCCAATGACTTTTACCTTAAACAGTAATTATTACAATAAAATTTGTAAGGTTTCCAAGATTTACATGCACAATGAAAAATTATAATGTTACAAAATATGATAAACAATTTTTTTTTTCAACAATTTCTCAATGAATAAATTATCTAGTAATTTTTTCCAGTAATTATAGAAAAAGAGTGAACAACTTTGCTTGAAATTAAGTTTTCATTACTGTTCTCTTGATTAGAGAGGGTTGAGGCAGGGGCTGGTTAGTCCCTTTGTGATAGTTTACTTAAACTTTTTGTTCATAATACAAATCATATATTATTGCAAATAGGTATGATCAATTTTTAACAAATAGCTTTTACACATATTTGAACATATATTCTCAGTTTTTACAAAGTAAGGTACATGATTTGATAACATTCAATAACAATTTCCTTAAAACTCAATATTAGTAATAGCTTTGCTTGCTTGCAACATTATTGTCTACATCGCATCATAATTCAATAAGGCTACTAATTACCCCTTTAGGTTCTAAATTTACTTTAAGGAAGGGGCTAATAAGTTGTTAGAAGTTCTAAATTTTTTAGAAGCAAGGAAAATTCCTTTCCTCACTAGCAGTTTTTTTTTTTTTTTGACTATTTAAATTATTGTACTTGTAATTTTTACATGTTTTGATCTTGATATAAAATTACTCTTCAAAGATTATTGATTTTAAAAATTTCAAAATTTGCAACCAGGTACTTTGGAATATTTTTACATTTGCAAATAATTGTTTTATTTCAGGTCCCTTATGATTACTGAGATGATCAGTATTTCTAGTTAAATGCATTCTTCATTATAATATGTTATAATATTGACAATTTTGATAATTAGTTTTAATTGCATCAATATCGCTACAAAGTAAAAGACATTATAATAATATTAATGCCATTCCAACCAAGTACATATTAACAATGATATCAAATTGTTATGAGGGTTATACATTTTATTATGATTTTATATGCTGGATTTGAATGCACTACTACAAATCACAAATATTAAGAGAATACAAATTAATTTCTTGTGTTATAATGTATGTGAATTTTCAATAATAATTTATAACAGATTAATAATATTTGAATTGTCTTTTTCCTAATACCTTTGACTCTTAGATTATAATCTCAATTCTAATCCCAATCTATTCAATTAATCTTTAAGGACTAGTGAAATAGTGAACATAGGTGACATAATTTGGCTAGGATCTAATACCTTAAAGATTAGATTAAAGTTATCACAATAATTTTTTGCATATTCTGATATTAATTGAAACAGAGATAACTAATGAAGTTGAGCCAGATTTCTGTAAGTTACAAAATTAACATTAGCTTCTTATTAATTGTTTCCCTTTACTGAGTTTGAGTTAGTAAAAACTGTTGCTGAAAATATTTATAGTCAGAGCCTCTCCCTATGTGTAGAAGGGGTTGAATTACTTTTGAAACCTGTCAAAGGCTGCAGCAGCTTTTCAAGGGGCTGTGCTCTTTAACTCTTTAGTTATTGCATTTATAAAATGTGCATGATTATTTTAAAACCTTGATGATTTATCACTTCCAAATGAATATTAATTTAAACTTCACTACGTTCAAATTGACCCTAATTAAAACTTCCTAACAATGTTTCCTATAGATATATACTAATTATTCTTTCAGACCTCTGCTTAAAGAAGAATAAAACCTGTAGTCTGGCCTCTCTATACCTTAGGACAAATCCACATACCTGACTAAATATTTCTTTTAAATCACGAACTAGTATCCTTATAAGCTTTACCCTTCTATTTTGCAATCCTCAAATTCAGTTTGATAAGCATTTTTGGCAAATTTGATTATTTAAACCTGTATTTTACACACTGCAAGTCTTAATAAATAACTTCTTCAATATAATTTTTGTGCACAAGTAAAATGAACTGAAATTCCATTTTTTAACTGTTAGTCAATAAAGTTATACTATACCATCAGTATCTATTCAAATTCTTAGCAAACATGCATACTAATGAATTAGAGAAAGGGCTGTGATTTGAGAAAAAGGAACTATGTTTTGTGACTTTCCAAATTTTTTTTTTTTTTTTTTTTTTTTTTGCTAAACTGAGGCAGCATAGATGATTCAATTTTGGCTTAAATTTTCCTCATGAACCATTCTCTGTTCAAAGGCATCTAATTATGAAATATAAGCCAATGGTATTGTTCTAATAATTTATGTTAAGATTTTAACTAACATCAGTGTGATTAATGGTAGATTAAACCTGTGGCAGTCTGAAAGGTTTTTACCACTCTCAGCTAAGCATTTAGGTGAATTGATGATTCTGATTAGCTAAGAAAGTTTTAAATTGCACTTCTATACCTCAGTACACAGTTCAGAATCATTGCTTTTTCTGTCTGAATAAAAATTTTCTTAGATTGCATTTAGAATCCTTGTTAAATTTGATTAAATATATATCTCAGTATTTAACCTGTTGATAGAATTTGGTGGTGGGATCAAATCTGTCCCCTGTCATTGTCTTATGATTTCTTTGTTCCCTTTCTTATGGCCAGTAAGAAATGGAAGAAGAAAAGTAGACAAATTATCTTGTTGATTCTCGCCTTAATGAGAGCAGAGAATATGATTTCTTTTAATCAATTAAATTCTTTTAGAGTTTAAAACACTCAGAAATATATTAGAGATGTTATTTTTCTGAATTTCTCAAACTCCTCTGTCTGTCTTTCCCATTCCTCCGGAATGAATGAGAAAGAGAGAGATTTATTTTCTCCAAAATTCCATTGTGATCACAGACAAACAAAACCATTACAAACAGATCAGAGACACATAAACACAACATATAGACACACAGACTGTTCAAAGACATTTCCTGGGCATTTCACGCATACTCTAACAAATATGAGACATCCTATCAAAGATCAATAAATCACATCTTACATGGCTAAAGAAATCTGGAGAAAAAAGAAAGTTTATTATTCAGAAAATTGATTAACTCTAGCAAGGAACTGGCTA
>NW_025369154.1:0-3394 GCF_016433145.1 Gracilinanus agilis | reverse complement strand
GGCCTCCTTTCCATCTTCCCTGAAATCTCTTATCAGGTAATCTGTAACCATTTCGATGGAATTTGGAATTACAATTTTTCTTCCAGTGGTAACCTTTCTCACATCTGGGACACAAAGAGTTAGGGGCATTGGAACAAGAGTCTTTTGCAGCCTTTGAGCCCTTAATCATTTCAGAATATGTTTTTCCTTTCAGGGCTGCTGCGATGACTATACCCTGCATATATGCTGGAGTAAAGTCCTCACAAGCTTTCAAGTAGTCATCAATAGTCCCAGATTCTTTAATATTTTGAAGCATGCTCTGACACACATTATTGGCATTGTCATAGGCAAACTTTTGGACTATTATCCGGATTGAATATTCATCATTTGTATATTTTGTTACTTCTTGATTTAACCTTTCTACAAAATCTGAGTATCTTTCCTCTGATCCTTGTCTAATCTCAGCCAAACCTGTGGACAGTTTCTTAGTTGCTGGGATTCTTTTCCAAGCCTCTAAGGCACACCTTGTACATTGAATTAGAGCTTCTCTAGGTAAATTAAGCTGATCAGCATGTAATTCCCATTCATCTATTCCAAGTAACATTTCTTTAGTAACTCTGATGCCCTGTTTCTTATTAATGGCTGCCTTCTGTTTTACCACTCCATCAAATTCTGATTTCCAAAAGAGGTAGTCCCCTGCAGCAAGGGAATATTTTGCTATATGATTCCAATCAAAGGGAGTGATCCAAAGCCCTTCTAAAGTTTTCACCAAAGTTAAAGTGTATGGAGAAGCAGGACCATATGAAGCACAAGCTGTCTTAATTTCCTTTAACACTTTGTAGGGAAGAGGCTCCCATGTAGGAGCTACTTCTTCATCATCATCCAATTCATCTGCTCTAAAAATAATTGGGAAACAGAATGACATGTCTCCGTCCTTCTGAGCATTTTTTATTGCCCCTTTAAACCCTATATTCCGGGGTTGGGGCTGCGGATTTGGAGCTTCAAGCAGCAGAGGCTCCTCTGCTGTTATCTCTCTTTCCTCTTTGGAAGAGAGGTTTTTAGGTGGGGGAGGGTCTGCTGCTTGTGGCTTTTTCCTTCGAATTTTAAAGTTCCAGTTTGATTTACAAGGAGCCTTTTCCTCCTCCTCTGATTCTAACATTGAAACCTTAAAGATTTCATTCTCTGCATTTTGACCAGATAACAAAATTGTTTTTTCAGCAGAGGAAACTTTTACTGGCACTTGTTCTAGTCCATGCTCAATACAATAAGTTTTCAAATCATTGCCAACTTTTTGCCAGAATTCTAAGGGAATCCATGGGCTACAATTTGTAATAAGATCAAGAAATTTAGTGAGCTGTTCTTTACTAATTTCTGCCCCCCATTTTCTGAGGGTATAATCAGTTATAGCAATAAAAAGAGTTCTTTCCTTTGATTCACTGTGCCCCATAGTGCTCTGTTTGTCTTAAATTGAAAAGATAAAAGATAAAAGTTACTCACCTCGAATCCCTCACGTTCTCCTCTCTGTGAGCCAGCAGCGAAACCGGAGGGGAGTGGGGATGAGTCTCCTAGCCACCTGAATTTGGGAAGCGCTTTGGCTTGAGGGGAAAAGGTATTCGCACTGCTCAGAAAGCCCTCACGTTAGGCGCCATTCATATAGGGGGCCATGCCTCTATATGATTTTTTGGGGTCCTGAGCGGCGTGGTGGCATAGGATGGTTAAAGCAGGAGAAAGAAAATGAGAGCAACTAGACTAGTGGTTAGCCCATGCTGTTCCAAATTCTGTGGGCATGGAAGTTTATTATATATCTTTCTCAAAGAAGAAGTCACAGTTGGTAAGGGGCAATAAATCACGTACAATCCATTGAAGTTCAAAGAATACAAATGCAAAGGCAAATGGTCAAATTCCAAACCCCAATTCAGCAGGTTATAATTCCGGGAGAGGAAATATCCTATGGAGATGCTCATCAATTGAAATCTGCATACAGACTAAAGACTCAGGTTTTAGTCTGAGTATGGAATCAGCATTTGTTTAAGATTAAGGCTTCTTCAATTATCAAGGGAGGAAGTTATCAATTCAATAGAAGCTGGTTTACCACTTCAAAGCTCTCCAATAAGAATTGTAAAAAAGGTGGGGATCAAAGACTGAGTCAGAAGAGGAGCCTCAGATTTTTATCTTAGATGACCCATTCAGTCTGCATCCTGACATGCAGGGCAGAAAAATCATACACACAGTTTTACTTGCCGATGATTTTGCAATGGGATCCAGATAAAATATCTGTTACAGACTCTGTTTCTCTAAATGACTCCTAATAACCTTTTTGGAGGGATCAAGTTGATTTTGGATTAACCTACCTTCTGGTACCAGAGCCTTTTTGAGGCTCAAGTGACCAGGACCAAACACAAAGACTGCCTCAGCCTGGATTGGTCACGTAGGGAATCCAGATAACAGGCCCTAAATTTGATCCTATTTCTCCAAAGGTTTTACTACATAGAACGGCTTCCCACAGATCCCCCTTTTTTAAAATTTTTTTTTTTTTTTTTTTTTTTTTTTTTTTTTTTTTTTTTTTTTTTTAGAACTTAGAGAGTGGTCACAACTATCAGTTATAGAGAGTACAAAAGGATTCTGTTCCGATTTACAGATCATGATAAAGGACCATGTAACCCTCTCTTGCTCTTAATGTCCTTTTCTTTTGTTTTGAATTGAAGAGATTTTAGCTCGATTTGAATTTGCCTTATTGAAGAACTGAGTGATCTAATGAGAAATGGAAAGCAAAACAAAACTATAAGGAATAAGAAAAGGGCAAATCCAGCAGTACTGAGGGTGGGTATTAGATTATTATGAGAGATGTAAGATGAAAGACCCTCAATAAATGAAGAAGCCAGGTTGGGAATGGAATCAGAAACAGAAGAATGACTGATCTCCATAATCTGGTCATATAACATTTTTAGATCAATAGAGGCTTCTGAGTGATTCCATACACCAAGAATATGCTGTTGTATATTTTCCCAAGGAACATCTGTTTGATTGTAGACAAGGGGGGTCACACAGATCCACTTAAATTCTGCATGACACCTTGCTTTAAGCCTGACTTTAATGTTTTGTAATTGATTGCCAATGTATAAAACAGCCTCTTCAAGAACATTGATTCTTGCTTCTAATCCCTTATCTATGTTCTCTTGAGTCAGAAGGGCAAGGGAAACATTTTTTGAGAGGGTATCCACATGTTGGGGTATGTGACTCTCTCTTATGAGATCCTGGTCTTCTGAAGGCTCTTGCAAACATAACTAACTTTTAAGTTACACAAATTTTGGGGGTAAAAAGGAAAAGAGGACAAAAACAATGATCAAATGATTACTAGACGCATTGACAAAAAGCCAATTAGGGGGCAGTCCCCTTTGGCATGAGTGTACATTCA
>NW_025369153.1:0-2295 GCF_016433145.1 Gracilinanus agilis | reverse complement strand
CTCCTTGCCTATTTTGATACATTCAATTTCTTTTTCTTCTCTAATTGTAACTGTTAGTGTTTCTAGTACCACGTTGAATAATAGAGATGTGATAATGGGCATCCTTGTTTTACTCCTGATCCTATTGGGAAGGCTTCTAATTTATCCCCATTGCATATGATGTTTGTTGATGGTTTTAGGTATATGCTGTTTATTATTTCCAGGAAAGGTCCTTCTATTCCTATACTTTTCAGTGTTTTCAATAGGAATGGATGCTGTATTTTGTCAAAGGCTTTTTCAGCATCTATTGAGATGATCATGTGATTTTTGTTTGTTAGACTGTTGATATGGTCAACCATGTGGATGGTTTTCCTAATGTTGAACCAACCTTGCATTCCTGGTATAAATCCCACCTGATCATGGTGGATGATCTTCTTAATTACTTGCTGGAGTCTCTTTGCTAGTATTCTATTTAAGATTTTTGCATCTGTGTTCTTTAGGAAGATTGGTCTGTAGTTTTCTTTCTCTGTTTTTGGTCTGCCTGGCTTTGGAATCAGTACCATATTTGTGTCATAAAAGGAATTTGGTAGGACTCCTTCTTTGCTTATCATATCAAATAATTTGTATAGTATTGGGGTTAATGTTAGCTCTCTACCAAGAATCCTCTCTTCTTCCTGAACTAAAGCTTAGCCTCATACTGGAGTATGATTTTTCAGTCCATTTTCAGTGAAGCACATAGCTGGGCTAAAAGTTGTCACTGGGATATCTTTTATGCATTTGTCCTAAGACAGTAGCTGAAAGGGACATCCCAAAAAGAGAACCAACAGTGGTGAGGAAGATGTTGCAGAACAGATAACACATAATGAAAAGAGGTGATGTGAGTTCAAGTTAAGGAGAATGAAAATCAGTTCTGAAAATCTTCATCTAATGCATTCAGGACTATGTATACAAGAGAGGTCAGGTTGAGAAATGCACAACATTCCATCTTTGCATTCAAAAAAGGGTTCTCAAATACCAATTGCTTTGCTGGTTACTTACTATACCGTCTCAAGAAAAGTTTCACCTCTGATAACAAAGGGAGAAAGTCAGTGGTTCAGCAGCACTCTAATGGCAGGTGGCACTTCAGTACTTGGAGTACAAGGTTGCTGCCTAGTAGCAATACATGAACATTGAAGAATCCACTCTTCTTGAGCGTAGAATGGACCCCTCACAAACTGGAATTGGAAACATGAGCTAAACACACTTCCCATCTGCCTACTCCCTTCTCTATGTACCCCAAATGGCTCTTCCTGCTTTTTGTTCTGTGCCTCACCATTCGAAGGATGGGACTAAAGACTGGGACCTTTGGGGGCCCAGAGTAGAAATCCACTTAAAGGGTCATGACATGCTCTAAGGGCAATGTGTGGTTCTGGTTGGGTAAAAGGTAAAAGCTTCATAACTAATATAACTTCAGGGAAGTCATTCTTTCTTCTAAACTCCACTCCCCATGTTGCTCCAGGATTAGTCCTTAAGTTGAAATACTTGGGAAGAGATCAACTGATCCAAGATTCACAGCCAGAATGGACGTGAGACATGACCATATCCAACACCCTTGTAATAATAAAGAGAGCCAGTAAACCAATGTTTGGCAGATGAGTAGATTAGGCCCAAGACTCCAAGGACTTGTCTAGGGTTCTGCAGATGATCTAGATCAGAACTGGATCATAACTACAACCGTCTCCTGGGACTTTGAATCTAATGATCTTTCCATAGCACAGGCAGGAAGGCCAGATCAGGTAGCTGAGTAGTAATTTGGTAAGCAATAAATAAAAGGAGAAATAAAACTAGATAAGGCCCCTCCTTGGCCTCACCCCTTAGCTGACCCACGATCCTACAACAGGGCAACTTGCTTTCTCGGGCATTTTTTAAGACACGTTTAAATTTCCCTTAGCTAACAGCACACTGGCAGCTTCCAGAATGACATTTTCATGGTGTTAGCAGAGGTCTGTTCCATGCACATGTCGGTGTCAGCCTCATTTATGGAACCCATTCAGTATGCAGGACCAACCATGGTGTGAGTTATGTTATCATTTGTTCCTTTGTTAAAGGAAGCAATGAAGCAGGACACTGCAACCATTTATGAGAAGAAATGCATGATGCCAGAAAGGCCTCAAAATAGTCTTGAGTCCCTGGTTAAGGTAGAGGGCAGTATGGCAGGTTAGGCAGGCTAGGATTGGAGGGCTCAGTGTCGATTGGGAAGTGGGGAGAGAAATTGGCTTCTGCTTTGTCTCTATATTCTGCGTGACCGTGGGTAGGTCCCTTCCCTACTTTGGGCCT
>NW_025369152.1:0-9422 GCF_016433145.1 Gracilinanus agilis | reverse complement strand
CTCTCCTTCTTATAATAGTATTTGTCCCCTCTCTCTCCCATGCCCTCTTTGTGTGTAATAGAATATTCTATTTTCTTATTCGCTCAAGTTTCTCTTGGTGTCCCCTGCTATTCACCCCCTTTTTCCCATCCCCCATGCCATCTTAGATTATTTAGTGTTCCACCCTCACCCTGTTAATTATTCTTCTGATTACTATAATAGTGAATATTATAATAGTGAATAGAGTTCACTACAGAGAATTAAACATAACATTTCTCTACAAAGGAATACAGATAATTAGATCTCACTGAGGCCCTTAAAAAGGCAAATTTAAAAATTATAAGTTTTCTTTCTTTCCCCTCTGTATCTTATTTACCTTTTCAGGTTTCTCTCGATTTTTGTGGTTGGATATCAAACTTTCCATTTAGCCCCGGTCTTTTCTGTGCAAATACCTGGAATTCTTCAATTTTGTTGAATGCCCATACTTTCCCTTGGAAATATATAGTCAATTTTGATGGGTAGTTGATCCGTGGTTGCAGGCCCAGCTCTCTTGCCTTTCTGAATATTGTATTCCAAGCCTTGCGGTCTTTTAGTGTTGAGGCTGCCAGATCCTGTGTGATCCTGATTGTTGCTCCTTGATATTTGAATTGTTTCTTTCTGGCTTCTTGTAAGATTTTTTCTTTTGCTTGGAAACTCTTGAATTTTGCAATGATATTTCTTGGTGTTTTCCTTTCTTGATCGAATGCCGCAGGTGTTCTATGAATCCTTTCAATGTCTATATTGCCCTCTTGTTGTAGGACTTCAGGGCAATTTTGCTGAATTATTTCTGTTAGTATAGAGTCCAGGTTTCTATTAATTTCTGGTTTTTCTGGAAGACCAATTATTCTCAAATTGTCTCTTCTAGACCGGTTTTCTTGGTCTGTCACTCTCTCATTGAGATATTTCATGTTTCCTTCTATTTTTTCAGTCTTTTGGCTTTGTTTTATTTGTTCTTGTTGTCTTGAGAGATCATTAGTTTCTACATGCTCAATTCTAGCCTTTAGGGATTGATTTTCGGCTATAATTTTTTGGTTTTCGGCCATAATCTTCTGGTAAACGGCCATAATCTTCTGGTATTCCTTTTCAATCTGGTCATTTCTTGTGTTCAATTTGCTTATCAGTTCATTTGGTTTCTGAGCCTCGCTTTCCAGTTGCAAGATTCTACCTTTTAAATTGTTATTTTCTTGCCAGATCTCTTCCATTTTCCTCAAAATCTCAGTTTTGAACTCTTCCATAGCTTGTGAGGAGTTTTCCTTATTTGGGGAGGGTCTGGATGGTTGTTTGTTCTCCTCCTCTGTTTGCTCGGTTGTCTGGATTTTCTCTTTCTTTTTTTTGTTATTATTCTTTCTCTTCTGAACTTCCTGTGACTGATTAGCCATCATTAGCCCAGCAGCTTCTCAGGTTTATCCTCGCGCTCAGTGTCTGTCAGAGATCTATTGGCTCCTGAGGTCTGAGTTCTAGTTTTTTCCAAGGTCAAGCCCCCTGGTGGACTCCCTTGCTTGATCCTCTGCAGGAGGTTCCTTTACAAGTCTCAGGGAGCTACTTCCACAGTCGTATACCCATCTGCACTGGTTCCCCACTTAGGCTTTAGTTCCTGGCTGTGTCTGCCTCCACCCACGCCTCTGCTCAGCCGGCACTCTGCGCCCAGCGTCCTGCTCCCGCACGCGCTCAGATTTCGCGTGCGTTTTTGACTTAATGGGGTCCTAAGTCTTGCTGCTCTCAGGAACAGGTCCCGGAGCTGCCGATGACTCGATGGGTGCCCCAAACTTGCTCTATTTCTTTTTAGCTGGGTTCGGAGCTATAGGTGAGTGTGGAGGGTGTGGGGGTGGGGCGGTTGCTCAGCCCGCGATTGAGTGAGAGCCCTTTATGGCCTGGAAATGTCTCGATTCCACGTACCTTCCACGCTGTGCCCTGTTGTGGGGTTCCTCCGTTCGTCTGGACTTGTTTTTATGTCCCCTTGAGGAGTTTTGTGTGTTTCGGTCAGGAGAGGTTAAGAGCTGCTTCTTACTCTGCCGCCATCTTAACCCGGAAACCCATAGCATTTCTTTTCCCAATTATCTTCCCATACAATTCTCCTTTAAATGGCAATATTCTCTAACCATGCTCAGGGTTTAAAATAAACTTTCTTTGCTTATTAACAAATTTCTAGGCTCCATCATTTCTTTCCTGAATTCTTCTGATACTACTTTGAGACAAACATGTTCTGTAATACTGAACTAGCACTCTGGAATCTGCTGTGAATTCTCAAATCTAGCAGTTATTACTACTCTCAAGCCTCTCAAAGTAAAATGCTACTATTTTAAACTTTCCCTACTTTAGTTAAATTTGGGGCATAACTCTTCTCTCTAGGTTCTCTACTTAAGAGTCTTTGCTCAGGGTAAGTATAATTCTTAGAGTAAATAAAATGGCAAAGTTTTGACGGCTACAGAAATTTGAAAGGCCAAATGAGAACAATTAAGAAAGGCGATACTTATCGGTTCCAGTGACATCTTGGGACTCCTTCGGGATTTCTCATAGGCGTCTTCTTCAGAGAATCTTTCAGATTCGGATTCTGAATCTTGTCCATGCTTTTGGCTCCTAAGTACCTAGTTGGTTCCTAGTCTTGAGATAAAAGTGCTCCAGGGGTTGTGAATAAAATCCCTTTAACAAGTCTTATAGCAAACTTGACCTTAATACGTTTTACTCACTTCTCCCACACTCCAGAACTGGGGTAGTAAAATGCAGGGCATTCCTAGAAATTTCTTAGGAATTTTCCCAGGTGAGAAATTCCTTTCTCTAATATCGGTCATGTGCCAATGCTCATCTATCAGAAAAATAATGCTCAAAAAATAAATAAATGCCAAATCGGATTAGTTCTCTCCACTCAAAGAGTAAAACTCAATTACCTATATATAGGAACTAGGATTCTCTGGTCTTTTAAAACAAAAACTAATATATTGTAATGGTTGCACTCTGGAAATTTACCTAAAAAAAAAAACCCTCCAAAAATCAGGTTATATTTCATGATTCCTTCTAAAACCCATAAAGCTTCTCTCGACCCAAAACTTTGGATTACTAAGGAAAAGCTAAAAAAAAATTACCTTTAAATCAGAGTACCTGTCCAATTCCCTTCTATCTTCTTACTCAGTCCTTGTCTCCAAATTACCTTTTTCTCAGCCTGGCCTCAAAAGCCTTTTGGCCTAAGGCTAAAGAAGCTCCTTCAGAGGAAAATTGTTGGTCAGTTTAAAATCCTTCAGTTTCCTTCACATTCAAAGCCAAGCCTTTCCCTAACCATATCTTGTCATTTTACAAAGACACAATGACCAAAAATGAACCATCTTTGCTTCTGAACGCAGGCTAATCAGAAAAACCTTGCCCTCTGGAAACAACATCTTGAAAAAAATGTGAACTTACAGCATTCAAATAACAAAGTTAACATCTAGAACAAATGCATCCCATTACCAACATTATTAAAACATTAAGTGCACGTTGTATACAATATTTCATACATTATACCAAAACTGGGAAGAAAAGGTTAGAATTTTAAAGTTAGGAATTTCTGGACCTCCTTTTGCCTTTTGCTGGATCTCCTCCTATCCAGATCTCCAGCTCCTGTCCTGTCTCTTCAGCTTTTGGGAGGAATTAATAGTTAACACAACTTCAGACATTTAAATCACGAGCTTTAAGGTTATTAGTGAATCCTTTTTAAAACACATCACAAATACAATATAAGCAAAACCTCAAAGAAATTAGAAGAAATCCAGAACTTAAGTTCTTTAAGCTTCTGTGAGAAGCTCTTTTGCAAAACTTTACAACCATTTAAACTTTAAACCCTTAAACCTTGGCTTTTCAGTTCATGAAGCAACTTTCTCCATTTAATCCACTTAAATGTACCTTGAGACTCCCACACTTCAGCTCAGCTTCCCATTCAAGGCTTTCAGCCGCCATTCACACCTCTGAACTCCTCTCCTTGCTCTTCTACTCCAGACATGCTTCACCCACTTTCACATGCAACAACACACACACACTCTAATATCTGGTCACACTCGGAGCTTGTGGTGGGTTGAACTAGACTCCATTTTGGCCCGCTTACCTTGGGATTGGACTTTGTCGCCATTTGCCATTTATCCAGATATTCGCATGCATTAGGCCATACTTTGAAAACACTCTTTTTTAAAATCTCTTTTGCAGCCGTATTGGTAGGTGGTTCTTCAGCTGTTGGTTATTTCCACCTCCTGGGCCTACAGATTTACTGTTTCCCATAATTCCAGACAACCCCCGGGCTGGTTCTGGTTCTGCAACTCTCCGTGGGTCCACGGACCGTTGCTTCCAACCCCCTTAATTAAAGAGTGGATCGCCCCAAATATGCGTGACCGAGTCCTTTGCTCCGAGAGCCACTTGCCTGGCCGCTCCGCTAAGTGGACTCCTGACTCAACCCCAAATGGGCTGTGTGGGTACCTCACGTCTTGGAGTCCTTGTTAGCAGGCGGCTCCGGCTGCTGGGACTTCGGATCTCGGTGGGACCTCCATTTGTTAACTTAGAAAAAACGCGGGACTATTAAATAGTCATAAAACCACTCTTTAATCAAGGGAAAGGGGGATGAGGGCTACTTGGCCTCTTATGCAGAGCTGCGCCTTGTGCAGAGTCTAAAGGAACACTGCTTCGTTCTGTTCCCTGATCCCCCTGGGAGTGACACCGCGCTAGATGACAACTCCTAGGGACAAAGGAAATTGGGGAACTTATATACCATTTGGGAAGATCTAGGGGCCAGGAGAGATGATTGACAGTATACTGACAGGATACAATCAAGCTAGAGAAAGGGATCATAGCTAGAGGCTAGGGTGTAGGGGAAGGGGCTACTTACACAATGGATACTAAAAGATAGTTCCTGCCCAGGTGTGCCTTCCTGGGACAGGGTCTCTGATACAATGGGCAAGACTACCTAGGACAAAAGGGTATTTAGCATTTACCCTGGGGTCCATTATTCAGTCTGCAACTGCTAGCCTGAGATTCCCTTCAGGGTGGATTCCCACGGGAACAGGGAACAAGCACAAGCTTTGGGGGTCTCCAACCTACAAACTATTTCTAAACTTGGGGTTCATCATATCTCACTAAGCTACAAGTTTGGGAACTCTAGATTCCATGTCGACAATACTGTCAATGTGGAATCTAGAAACCCCCAACTTGTAGCCTAGTAAGATCTAACGAACCCCAAGTTTTAGGACTAGCTTTTAAATTGGAGACCCCAAAGTTTGTACTTGTTCCCTGTTCTCATGAGAATCCACCCAGAAGGGAATCTCAGGCTAGCAGTTTCAGACTGAATAATGAACCCTAAGGTAAATGACAATCCCAATTAGGTGGAGCTAAGCAAATGCTAATTACCCTTTTTGTATTAGGTGGTCTTCCCCCTGGTATCAGAGACCCTTTCCCAAGAAGACCCACCCCCTGGACAGGGACCATCCTTTTAGTATCCCTCACACCCAGCTAGGATTCCTTTCCCAAGCTTGATTGTATCCTGTCTGTAAAATTTGAACACTGCCATTTCCTTGTAGCTATGGTAATGTCAATCATCTTTCCCTGCCCCTGGATCCCCTAATTGGTATATATTCTTTTGTTCCTTAGAGTTGTCAATCTACAGCAGGTGGCTCTCCCAGGAGTCAGTGAGCAGAGCAACCAGAGTCTTGGGACTCTGTGTGGGTGTGTAGCACACAGCTCTGCGTGGAGGCCTTGAGGAAAGCACTGAACCCCTTCCTTAATTAAAGAGTGGTTTTTCTGACTATTTAATAGTTCTGTGTTTTTTCCCAGTTAACAATATATGTAGGGAGTAAAGGTCAAATTTACCACATTATTTATTTTTTCCTCATTCTCATTCATATCTATTGATAGAGGTAAGAGATGAAAGTTTAGCTTCAGAAACAATAACCATAGGAGCCAAAAGATGTCTTTTTATTTGCTTAGAAAATATGTTTTAAGCTGCAGAAAATATGAATAAATTATCTGCTACATAAATTTTTAAAATTCATGTACAAATAAATACTGTAACTAGAATTAGAAGGGAACCTATTCATTGAAAAAAATCTTTTTTTCAAATATCTTTGATAAAAATCTCATATCCAATAAGGAATTAACACAATATGGAGTGACTTCTCTGTAAATAAAAGATCAAAAGGCATAAGCTGTCAGCTTTCAAAAAACCACAAGTGATCAGCAGCCAAATTTTTTAAATCCATCTCCAATTCACCAATAATAAGTGAAATGAAAAATTAAAACATCTAAATCAATATTAAAGGGCATATAAGAAGCCAGGCACAGTAATACACTACTTCTGCAATCATGAATTGGTTTAATCCTTTACAGTGTTGTGGGGAGCTTGAGGTGAACCCCTGGGGTTCAGGAAGGGTACCTTTTGCAAGGATGCAAGACACCAAAACTTAGCTTAAAAATAAGAAGAGAAATTTATTCGTTTAGAAGGTAATGTTGAATATGGCCAGGAGGACAGCATAGGTGGAAGACTGCCTCCTAGGTGGAACAGCATAGATGGAAAGCTATTCCCAGATGACATCATTTCTGGGGTCTTTAAACTCTTTACAACAGTGAAGATGTGACTCTAGAGTGGTATGCACTGAGGCATGGGCAGGGGGGGAGGTTTGCCTGAAGACACAGGGGGTGGCCCTTATAGTTGAGAGGACAGATGGATATCTGAGATACAACTTGATGATAATCAAGGAGGCACATCTCTCTGTCCATCTCAAACCTAATGGATGATCCAAGGAGGATAATTCTCTCGGGGTCTTATAGGAGTCACAAGGATAGATGCTTATAGTTTGCCTGAAACACTTCTATAGTTTTGGGGGTACGATGCCCATGCCAGTAGGATTATAGGAAGCTCAGTAAGCCTATCTATATTGTAAGGGAAGGAGTAAGACCTGGAAAGCAGAAAATATATCAAAGAAGTCCCAAGTCAGTATAACAGATAAAACTATATTGTAGATAGAAATTAAAAAATAAAGATAGAGGCTGCTACTTAAAAACAGTTTGTTCCATGAATAATAGAATGCTTTGCATTGGAGAAAAACAATACCAACAACAGGAATAGGAGGAAAAAAGAAGATGAGGATCAGGATGTTGATCCTGATGCTGATTTCCTGCCTTTTTAGAACTGATATCTAGAGGCTGTATTTTTAATTTAAAAATATCAATTTGTTAAAATAGACAACTCATTACAGCTGAACTAGCCATACCCTCCCTCCAGTCCAAATGGATAACATAGAACTCTCAGCTGGGTGAGAAGCCTGAAAGGCTAGCAGAGAGCCAGGCCAAGTGCAAGCAATTGGATCTACACTTCTAGGGGAGAGACAGAACAAAGGCCCAAGTATGAGCAAAATCATTATCTAGGCTCCAACATGGTGTCCATTAATTATTTCACCACCCAAGAAAGTCCTTGTTTGCAGATAAATAAAGAGTAGATCTCTACTCTGCCAGTTTTTTACATCTAGACAAAAGAAGAGAATAGCTAACAGCCTTAGAGAGAAGCAGTTTAAATTTCAGCCCTAAAATCAAACTGGTGGAGCTTTAAAATCAAATGGTGTTTTGGGGATCAAAAAGAGGTTCAAATTAACATTAACTTTCCTTTAGCTCCAGGCTAGCCACATTTACCATCACCATCTTCGTGGATGAAATTAGAGACAAGGAAAGTTATCATCACCAACTAAACCAGAAATGAGACAAAACCAGGACCAAAGTTACCAACACATACCTTTATCATATTTTTGACAACTTTATCCTCATAAGTAAACCTATTCCCTTATAGGAAAATATATCTTTCCTTGTGTTTGGAAAATAATTTACACCATCCTGATACCTGAGTTTAAGATGTCTGCCAGCAGCCCTCCCATGATATTCTTCTGGGGAAAAAATGGAATTGTGCAAGAAAGATCATTAAATTATTCATACTTTTTACTCACTTATCCTGCTACTAGACCCCTATTCTAAATAGGTTATTGACAGGTAGAAAACTTCCATATATATCAAACTGTTACCACACTTTGCAATACCAAAAATCTAAAAACAACAACAACAAAAAAATAGAAGCAAGAGAACAACAGATGATAATGATGATTATGCTGATATAAATAAAAAAATAGCACTGAAAGGTAGTTAATCTAGGATGACTTGTGAGAACCTTTGTTCCATAAAACAGAGAGAATGAAACAAGTATTCCTTTTCATGTTAGAGACATGGACTGCAGGGGAGACTATGGGAACAGTATATTGAATACAGCTACCAAGAATTAGAAAACTGAGATGTGCAGCCATGGAGCAATAAGTGCCTATCATTCATTTAGAATGATACTTGCACGCACATGACAATTGAGTTTATTGGGAATATTAAAAGTGAGCAATCTCTGATTTTGGAGGGTAGGGTGGGATGCTCATCACGGTAAGCATAGTAGATATGTCTTACCCAAATGCTTCATCATGACATAAAAGCAATCCTGGGGTATTAAAGGTTATCCCAGTGGAATATGGAGCTAGGTCCTACAAATGCAACATTTATATAGAGATCTTTCAGATTTTAGAGTTTTTCCTCCCATTTGATGCTCAAAGCAGGTCTGTGAAGTATGTACAATAGGCAAGATTGTTTCCATTTTATTGTGGAAGAAACCAATGCACAGAGAGTTTGGTTGTTTGGCTAGTGTCTCACAGCTCAAAGGAATTAGAGGCAGGAGGCACAGCCCATGAATGTAGGGGTTACTTGAGGGATAAATTACTTGGTAATAAAGAGATGGAGCTTCATTCAAAATCATTTCATTGTCCAAGGTCCAAAGTTCTTTACTTTAATCAATACTGTGTTGAAACCAATTGACTTAATAATTCAATATCATGGTCTTTCAGATAATATGTCTCTAAAAATAAATAGCATGTTTCCCTGTCTCATCCTTAGTTTTCCCTATTTCTTGGCACCTGCTTTTTTGTTGGAATGCCCAGAGTCAAAGAGAAAATTAAGAGTGGCAAAAGAGAGAGGGAACCATCTCTGAAATTTTTATCATGACCACATTCCTAAGTCAAAATAGCTCCTTAGGAAATATATTTTCCCCCTAAAATTATTCCAAAACTGGCACAAATTTAAATCTGTTTACTTTTTTTGAATAGTAAAGTTTGTCTCACCTATATAGAGAAGAGAATACAAGCCTATATTTTCTAGGGGCTAGCTAGAGCATCGAAGGTAAGTCAAACTTTCAGTTATCTGGAAAAGAATACTTTTCCCCTTGGAATCCTAAGTACTTCCTACATGCAAAGAAGGCCTTGGATTTGTGGGGGAGGGATTATTTAGAAGGGGGAATATAAAAGGTGTAGCAAGGTGAAGTGGTTTATTTTAAAGAGGACTAGATACCTATTATAGCACACCAGGTATCTATATATATA